>NW_014575403.1:0-285325 GCF_000803265.1 Ordospora colligata OC4 | reverse complement strand
TGATGAAAGCATGGATTCAGACAAAAAATAGATGTGATATAGGAATCGGCATACAAGATTGTGTGCATCTTACAAGATACATCCAGGAACACATGAGATACCCTGCAATCGAGCCTTTGTGCTATGAAAAGATCAAGAAGGCGGGAATGTCGGAATAAATTTGTTGGATAACATTTAATACTATTTGGTTTGATGTGTTTTAATCTGAATCCATGCTTTCATCAAGATCAAATGTTTCTTCATGAGCATATGGAAGTTTTCTATAAAGCTTTTTATATTCCTTGTCCAGTAGTATTTTTTCTTTTCTTCCAATTTCTTTAAATATAGCATCTCCTCCAATAACAATATCACTTAGATTATTCATATCATCTTTAGTCAAATCATAAATAATCATGTCATCAATTGCTTTCCTAAAATTGCCATTCTTTAAATTGTACACATACTTCTTTAAAATCAGTTCTAATGCATATTTTCTCAATTCTCCAGAAGATGTAAATATTTTGCATGAAGAATGCACAGAAAATGTGTTCAGAAGTCTTTCTATTCTCAAATGCTTTGAATTCTGCCCAAGCCATGATGGAAAGTTCAATCTTTTTGATAATTGCATGTTATGCGTGGGAATAACAACACTATATACTGCATGTAAAGGTGCTAAACTCCAGTCTTGGTTTGCACCTTGAATTTTACTTTGAACAACATCACCTATGCTAATTGAATCAAAAGAATCTCTTAGCTGCTTTATTCCCTTGAATACAGTCTTTGAAAGATTTTCATGTACAAAAAGAGGAATCAATGAATAATCTTCAAAATAAAGATCTATTTTCTCATCAATTGTTTTTCTTTGAAACACTTCAACTCCAATATCAAAGACACCTTTTGCAACCGTTTTCTTTATAAACATATCTGCCTGATCAGAACCAAGCTTATGCTTCATTGTTACACTTTGCAACATATTAATTGCATATCTGATATCTCCTCCACTCTTAAAAACTATTTCATTAAGCAATCCATCAGGTACATTTTTCGCCTCCTTATCAAGAATGTACTTCAACTTGATGAATATCTGCCTAGAATCTGGTTTCTTTGCCTTTAAGTCAATACAATGGCTTACAAGACTCCTTATCTTCATATCATATCTATCATTGCAGATGCATAATATTGGAATCCGTGTTTCTTTAATAGTGCTGATCAACTCAGAAATGCCACCCATGTCACCTGACATTCCATCAATTTCATCCATTATCAGCACCTTACCTCCGTCACTCAAATCAAAAATAGAACGACTCGTAACAAAATTTCTTATCTTATTTGCAATTTCCGACTTGTTTCTAACATCACTCGCATTGAATTCAATTATATCGAATCCAAGTGATTTGCAAATAATATGTGCCAGCGTTGTTTTTCCAATTCCTGGTTGGCCACTCAATAGAACTGCTTTAGTATAAACTCCTGCTTTAAGATATTCTTCCAACTCATTCATTAAGATTGTATTCCCCACAAGATCTTGTTTTTGCTTCGGCCTATACTTTTCGCACCACAACTCCTTACAGATTGCATTTGCCGACCCTATTTCATGAGTGTTACTATTACACTTTACATCCACATTATCATCAAATCCTTTTGAATTCTCCTCAATCAACTTCAAGAATCCATTTTCATCCAGTATGTTTATGCCTAATTCATTTGCTCTTTTAATCTTTTGCGGCCCTGGATTCTGTCCAGCAACCAGAAATGTTGTACGTGAGGAAGGAATAGTTGTGCATCTACCACCTAAAAGAATTACCTTTGTCTTGGCATCATCTCTTCCTATGGACAAATCCCCAGTAAATACAAATGTCTTGTCATGCAATGGACCGACTGGCATATTACTAAGGACTAAAAAAATGTTTTCTGATGCTTGAATTACAAGAATGAAATCCAGGTTTCACTCTACCCCTTACAATAACTTTGTATGGAATTTATAAAGATATCGAAAGAGAATGATGAAGCATTTAAAGGAACTGATCTTTGGTCGCCACTTCCTGGATACCCTACGTTTGGTGGCCAAATAGCTGCACAGTCTCTTATGTCTGCATTTTCCACTGTTGAAGATAATACAATTCCAATAAACCTGAGTATCCTGTTTATTAACAAGTGTAGGTCAGACCAGAATACCAGCTATCAAGTCAAAAAACTCAGAGATGGAGGTATTCTGAAGATGAGGCAAGTTGATTGCTATCAAAACGATACTTTGGTCTCGAGCATGCATGCCAGCTTTAGTAGACCTGATGACAATGCACATGATTATGAGGACACGCCATACAAACTCTACGAAGATACTTTTGTTCCGTTTGCAGAGTACATTTCGAATGCCCTTAATAACACATCTGAAAGCGAAGCAAGCATCAAGATGAAGTTTCAAGTCTTGTATGATAACATGCAGATGCTTCTGAATGTCATTGACGTAGAGCTGGGAAAAGAGACTGGTGATATGAGGCAGATCCGTATTACGATAAAAAGCAAACAGGATAGTATTGTAGCCAAGGCTGCGTTGGTTACGCTAGTATCAGATCTTCTCCTTGTAGAAACTGCGCTTATTGCATGCAATCTGACTATTTTTTCAAAGGAAATATCTCTCTTGACCTCTATGAATCATGTAGTTCACTTCATAGATCTTGAAAGAGATCTTGGAGAATGTGTATATTACATTGTGAAATGCAAGGGGATTAAGAACTCAAAAGCGATATGTGAAGGACAGCTTCTCCATGAGGATGGTAGTTTGATATGCCTAACAAGCCAACAAGGAATTTTTAGAGTGAAGCCTATTTATTCCAAGAATTAAAGTGTTGAGTACATGAATCTGTGAATTTTAATCCCAATAGAATGGTCATTGCAACTGTGGCAAGGTCAAATGCAGATGTCAATGAGAAACACGAGGAAAAGTATTGGAACTACGAGAAGCATGTTATAGATCTGGGTGATATAGAGAAGTATCAGATATACCAGCGGATTGGAAAAGGAAAGTATTCGGAAGTGTTTGAGGGCCGTAAGGACAAGGAGAAGGTAATAATAAAGGCACTAAAGCCTGTGAAGATACCAAAGATCAGTAGGGAGATCTTGGTGTTGAAACACTTATCGCATGATAACATCATAAAACTTATTGATGTGGTTGCAGATCAGGAATCTCAAGTACATTCTTTGGTATTTGAGTATATAGAAAATGAAGATTATGCAAAGATATTTGAAAGTTTAGGATATAGAGACATTGTCAACTACTCAAAACAGATTCTTTGTGCACTTGAGTATTGTCATAGCATGGGAATAATCCATAGAGACATCAAACCACAAAATATGGTAATAAATCATGCTAAAAAACAGCTGAAGATAATTGACTGGGGCCTTGCCGAGTTCTATCATCCAAAGAAAGAGTACAGTGTCCGTGTTGCAAGTAGATATTATAAAGGGCCTGAGCTTCTAGTGGACTATCCATATTATGATTATTCTTTGGATATATGGTCATTTGGATGTGTGCTGGCAGAGATGATATTTAAAAAAAGACCTTTTTTTCATGGAGAAAGCAACAATGACCAGCTTATGAAGATAATTAGAGTCCTTGGGTATTGCGATTTAAAAACATATATGGACAAGTATCAGATTTGCTCTCCAAATATAAGGTTTGATGCAATGGAACAAAGAGTAGCACTTGCTTCATTTATTCCCTTTGGAGAGGAATCTGTATATGAAGATGCAGTCAATCTCTTAGAAAATATACTCATATATGATCACCACAGACGATTTACGGCTAAGGACTGTCTAGGTCATAGTCTATTCAAGTCCAAGTGTTAATAAAAATGATTGATGTTACCATGAGTTTATTTTTTAAGATTATTTGGTTAAGCTGGCGTCTTTATCTTTATAAAACCTGCTTAATGCGTTTTTTCTAGTATTATTGAATGAGAAGCTATCAAAGTACCTTTTTGATGTATTATCAGGCATAGAGGTATTCTGTGCTTTGTGTATGCGCCCAACATTAGATTCAATTGAGATCAGTTCATAAGGAATCTTGTCTATAAGCATTCTAACTTCCTTCTCTGATCTTGCTTTCTTGTAAATAAAGGGCGAATCTTCATATGAATCGTACACAGGATCTCCACTGCCTGGAATAATTATGTTTGAAACACCTGTACCATGCCCTATTGATAGTACATCCTCATAATTACAAAATCCTAGACTATAAACATCATTGCCTACTTTATGCTTCATATACAGAACATCCTTTCCATTAGACTCAATAAAATCCTTCCAAACATGAACCTTGTTGCCATAAGACATAGCAAGCATATTCTTCTGACTCAAAGATGTCACCATTCCATGAGATCTAGAATTCAAGCTGTTAAGCTGTGTGTAAGTATTTCTCAAGTCCCATACATTTACCTTTCCATCCAGGCCACTGCTGATCATGTACTTTCCGGTTCTGTCTATTTCTATACTGGAAACCGTACTTTTATGGCACAGTATCTTCACTAAATATTCTTTGCTGTTAGGTGACCATAGATTCACCACTCCTTTTGCATTACCTGTGTGTACAATTCCATTAGAAGTATTGTGTTTCATCGATGCAATATTCCAATCCTTCATTTGTATTTCACTAACCATCTTTCCTGTAGATACGTCCTGATACCTCAAAATATTCTTACGAGATACTGTGGTCAATAAATAGTGGTATGGCAGATAGTCCATCTTGTATACTCCACGATTATCCCTTATGCAGTGTATCTCAACTCCTTGGCCGTCATAAATAAAAACATTGTTCTTCTGTGCAACTGCAATGAATCGTTCATTATGAAGATACAAAGCATCATGTACTTCTTCATTCAAGTCAATCTCAAAATACATGTCCATGGACCTCGAATTAAACGATGCAAGATATCCTTTGTTGTTCCTGAGCAGCATATATGTTCCGTTTCGAGAATACTTAGAATATATCGGCGCTTCATCAAGCTTAAGCTCAAATGCCTGCTCACACGCCTTGATGCTTACATGGTTTAGCAATTGTTTCTGTGTAATATCATATGTATTTTCATCAGATTCCGCTTCAATGTATCCACACTCTTCAGTTCTCAGTATTTCATGGCCAATAACATCTTTCCGAGCCTTCTCTGCATACTTCTTTCTACTGATTATCGTTTCTCTTACTGCTTTCTGTGACATTCTGGGCTTCTTTATATTCTTTTTTTACTTCGCATTCTTTTCATACACTTACTGCATTTATTCTGTATTAATAGCATCAGAATGGAATAAAAACTCATAATGCATAATCATTTTCTCACTCAGTATTCTAAAAACCCTGTTCATCTGTACTCTACTTCAACACATTCTCCATTCCTTAGCTCGTAAGTATCAATATCAATTGCATCCACTAATTCCCTTTTGCATTTAACAAGCATAACTTGCTCCTTTGGCTTTCCAATTCTCTTACACATCTCCTCCTTGAGTTCTCCAATCGTTCTTCGTGTATCTATCGCAATTACAATCGACATAGACATCCTATCAGTTAACTTCAACCGGATCTCTCCCATTCCTATTTTTTGGGTTCAATACTTAAACACATATTCACTTCTTACTAAACGCAATACATCAAAAATAACCAAATAACTTTAATCCTCTTTTGCAGGTATCAAGTCTGCTTCGCCCTGATCAAGAATAGATATACATCCCAACCTATGTCCTCTCTCAGTTATACTCCCAAGCTCATTATTATCTGCACTGTGAAAAATTATCGGAAGCCCTCCAGCTAGCACACTGTAGTACTCCAATTGCTTCTTCTTAGTTGCAGGGAAATTCGATGATATCACCACACATTTTGCCTGCCTGTTTATCACAGAATTCAGAGTGCTCTTAAATCCAGCCACATACTTTCCAGACTTCATTGCAAGCAGTAGCTCAGATGTCACATTGTCGCCCTTCACACCGCTCATTTCTATCAGGGCAAAAAATCACAAATAAAAATTCTCTCTCATTCATTCTTGCATCATTCAGAATAACACTTACATAACCGCCATCCCTTCACATTACATATTTAAACATCTCCATTAATAACTTCAAAACTTAGTTTATTGTGCTTTTGTA
Source organism: Ordospora colligata OC4 (assembly GCF_000803265.1). Classification (NCBI taxonomy): domain Eukaryota; kingdom Fungi; phylum Microsporidia; family Ordosporidae; genus Ordospora; species Ordospora colligata. The sequence goes on along the minus strand of NW_014575403.1, from coordinate 279,217 downwards.
TATGATAACGGATCATCATATGCTTACCTAAGCTTGCTTCCACCGTTCTTCTTAACATCTATGTTTCCATCATGTTTAATCTCGGCTTTTTCTGCAAGCTTTTTTGCCTTGTTTCTATACTTCAGCTTTGGATTCCTATCCTCAAACTTCCTCTTCTTCACAAACTTGTTTCGTTTCATCTCCTCGCTTATCACTCGTCTTTTCTGATCTTCTGTATTTGCTTCTACTTCAATAGCGCTTGTTGATCCATTGGCATTCATTGCTCTCTTTTCCATCTGACAAACCTTCTCCAGAAGAATATTTGTCTTCAAAAGCATCTCCGTAATAGGACTTCCAACTTTTTCTTCTTCACTCAGCTCCTTGTACAAAACCAAATTCATTAAATACACCGATAACAGGTCGCATTTGATTCCAAGAATCTCGTTAGAAACGCATGCCCTCGCTGCATTCAGATTCTCACTAACAAATTTAACATCTTCGCTGTAAATTTTGCACTCCATGGGCACACACACGAACACATTTTTCGTAGTCATAGGCAACAAGCAAATGTCCGTACTCACCGGATCTTCAACAGCACAGATCATATCAAAAGAAAAAGGATACTCCATCAAAAGCGTAGCATCCTCAAATACATTCTTGATCAAAAAAGGTTCAACATACACAAAAGCAAAGTTGGTGCTCGATCTTGTTGAAAACAAGCCAGATCTAAACGAAATCTATAGACATGTTCCATTCTGCTCGGTATGGAATATCTCAAACGGCATCAATATGCAGCAAGTGTTCCACCTAGGTGATGATCAAGTTGTGGAAGTTGCTAAAACATTGAAATTATTGAATATAAATAACATTCATTTCAAAATATGTTATCATGACATCAAGGAAATTGTGTGTTACATGAACAGCGTCAAAGATAATCCAGAATTCAGCCAAATGATGGATATATATCCTCCAGACATCAAAAAATGGGCACTAGAGTTCTTTAAAGGAGATCTAAATGAAATAGGACTGTACTGCATGCTGTGTTTAGATGAAAAAAACAATCTACAGGCATTCTTGCCAATGTGGAAAGAGTTAACCATTGAAGATATAAATGTGAATTCACTCATCGAATACATGAATACTGTTTTTGTAGAAAATAAGCAAAAAGAGCGACTTATAAAGTATCTGAATACAATTCATGATTAAAATATTCAATTATAGCGTATTGAAATTCTAAACACACCTTGTAATTACATTCTAATTTGTACTCATTTAAAATCAACAAATACCTTTGTTTAACCTCCTTGTAATAATGGAGATGCTTTCTAGAATTGATCCTCTCGAGAAGAAGATGCTGATTTCACTCCTTCTGACGATGCTCATAAGCTACAATATGAAAAACAGATCCGCAATACATAGTTTTGTGTCATCTCTAATAGTCTTGCAAATTGCATTCGACCACAAGCACGTACTATACCTGCTTGCATCACTTACCTTGAATATGATCCTGCTTAAATATGCCTCAGCGTCAAGATATTTATTCACAGTCATAAACATAGCAATCCTGTACATATACAAAGTATTTGGAATACATTTTGAACAAAGAATTTCAGGTGCGTTTGATATTTCAGGTGTTTTAATGTTAATGACCATAAAAATGTCATATCTTGGTAAGGAGTATAAGAAAGACAAAAATTCGATTAGAGACGCATTGTCATATGTTCTTTTTATCCCTGGGCTTCTTATGGGGCCAGTTCCAACATTTGAAAGTTTTATGAAAAACAAATACGAAAGACCAAAAAAGCTTTTTCATGGCGCCTTTTTGAAGTCAATTCTCTTTTTGGTTTTCTTCCAGATTATACGAATCAACATACCTAAGGAGTACATCACACAGAATTTATTGCCACTACCTATAAGATTAATATGCCTGTATCTCTTCACAGTGGGTAACAGGCTAAAATTCTACTTCGTATGGTACTTTTCACACGGATGCTTCATGTTCCAAAACTTTTCCAGCTTACTGAATATCGATTTCTTTAAGGTAGAGCTGGCAACAGATGTCAAGGAGTTAAGCAATTATTGGAATATATATGCTGGTGTATGGTTAAAAGATTGTTTCTTTAATCCTATCAGAGCCAAATCAACGTTTTGGGCAAGTATTGCCACAACCACAGTCTCTGCACTATGGCACGGCATAAATCCATGCTATCTAATTATGTTTCTTTCAATAACGACATCAAATGTTGTTGTGAAAAATAACAACATTCTGATCAGGAAGTTCTGTCCATCAATGCTCTGGATATTATCAAGAGTTCAGATGTTTGTAATCACCTCGTATTTTACTCCTTCATTCTTCTTGCTCAATCTTTCTGAACTCATTAGCACATGGAAAGGCGTATACTATATCGGGCATGTGTTTCTTGCATCAAGTCTTATATTGCAAGCTATACTAAAATCTACCATTAACCAAGAGTTACAGAAATGCAAACGCGCAACCAAAAGTTCAACAGCTTGTAATTAAAATAGCAGGTATAAAAAACTAAATCGTACTTTAATGTAACATAAGTATAATATCATCGCTTTACTAAATATAGGACACCCTTAAAGTATGCTAATGGCTACAAGCACAGAGTGCATAGACAAAGGACAGTATAAAGTCTTAGGAATGATTTGTATATCAAAATCGCTCTATAAGCTGAGACTTGGCACCGAAAAACCTGATGGCATTCATAAAGTGCTGCTGCAGAGTGACTCAAAGCTCAGCGTTGCCTATTTCATAGATCCAATAGACTTCGGCGCAGAAAGCACAATATTAGTACATGAGCGCACAATTCCTCCATTTTTATCAAACACATGCTATACAATGGTTCATAGGAAAAAATACAGCGTGCCAAGTGCATTAATAGAAAAATTGCTATATAAAGGCAAAGAAGTATTATGCACCAAAAAGTTGAGTAAATGAGTCACGAATTTTAATCAGCCATCCGTCTTTTCTGCATCCCCTTCAAAAGCACCAGGTGCATCACTTTGTGTCTCTGCAGCATTTGCTTCGGTAGTGTTTTCGTTCTTCACATGCGGCTCCTTCTCTCGGATCTTGTATTCATCCTTTGGAAGATAAGATCTTGTCTTGAGAATATGGCCATGGTAATCTGCACCGTCAAACTGCTTCATTGAGTTGTCCTTGTCATCAAAATTCTTAAATTCAATAACAGCATGATTTCCTGTGTATCCAAGTCTGGCATATGTTGGTTCAAATCCGTTCTCCCTCAAAAACGTCTTGAAGTCCTCAATAGAAGTGTTAGGCGCAATGTTTTCAAATACGACCTTAAGATAGTTGTTTGGATAGTCCTTTGGTGTCAGTGGTTGATGCCTTTTCCTCAGATCCATTGTCTCTCTTATTCCATGGATCGGACATCCATTGCAATAGTCGCAGTACTCCCTATCCCTACGAGGATCTCCGCCCATTCGCATTGGTTCTCCACGATAATAGTCCTGTGGCGCATATCTGTTGTCTGGGTATCTCGGTTCGTATCTTCCAGGAGGCATTGGCCTAGTTTCATACGGTGCGCGTGGCACATATTTGCGATCATACGGTGCACGGCTTACATCTGCATATCTATCACTATATTCTGTTGCCAGCGACCTCTTTCTGCCATTCGCCTTCTCCACAGCTATAACTCCTCCATCAATCACATGGGATCGTTGGTTCAACACCTTCGTCACACTATCCTCAGATGTAAAGCTCAGAAATCCAAATGTGTCCTTCAGAATAAGCTCAGAAATCTCTCCAAATTGTTTGAAGTATTCTCGGATACCCTCCTCAGTAACTTGTGCCGGAATCTTTCCTATGAATATCTGCATTGCCTGCATTGGGGTCTTGAACTTAAAATATTTTTATCATGGCATCCAGACATTTCATACTACACGTCCGTCATTCACATGCCATATTGAATCGGCATTACAGATTCAACCCTTGCTTCACAATGTCTTTTGCTTTTACTGATACGAACTCACCCATAATATACAGAGAAGATAGAAATACGGATTCTTCTGGCCATTACCCCTGGAAATGATAAGCTCAAGCTATATTAAAACATACAACATGTTTGGATTGTTTGTTTCAGTGTCTTCATTGCTTGCAGGGCTAAGATTCTATGCAACAGGGAACATAGGCTATCTAAAGATAATGGGCATGCTCCAATCGTTCTTTATCATGGAAATAGCAAACATATGCACCAAGAAGAGTAATGCAAGGTATCTCCCCACTGTGATGCAGGTGATCTCGCAGTTACTCATGGTATGGATTGTTTTCTGGTACTATAGAATAATCAACTGGTCCTTTCCATTAATAATAGCGTGTTGGTGCCTTTCAAACATGATACGGTATGTGTTCTATATATTCAGAACGCATACAATAGGCATCATACGGTATAATCTCTTCCTAATAACCTCTCCAACAGGATTCTTATTGGAAATGTATTGCTTAAAGACGCTTTATGATAGCTCAGGTAGAGTGCTTTCATATGTAGTTGCAATATCTGCACTTGCATATGTTCCAGGATTCATGTTTATATTTTCGCATATGCTCAGGCAGAGAAGATGGTCTAAGAAGACTCGAGCTGCAAGGCACAAGAAGAAAGCTTAAATTCAAGAAACCATTCACCAAATAAATCAGTCGTTTAATATCTACAGGGGCCTTATATCAAGAGAGCACAAATACCTTTTCTGGATATATCTCTCCCTCTAGCACATTGATGCTATCGATCTCTGGATAAGCAATCCGCTTCTTAACTATTTGCAGGTACTTCTTGATCTTAATTGGTGCTCCTTTGCTGAGTCCAAGGCTGATAAACAATACAATCCGCATTCCCGCATCGTTGTCAGTGAATGTAGACGAAGTTGTGGATGGAATCCTTAGACATAGAGTGGAAGCTCGTCCTTCTTCTTCGTTCACTCCTTCTCCGCCAGCAATGTATTTCGTTCGTATTTCTTCTTGTCCATTTGCTGATATACTGAGGATCTCATATAGAAAGCATTCCATGCATTTTATTTTTGGTGTTTTTGACGGTATACATGCTCTGATTGCCAGTGCATCACCAGAAAAGTAAAACTGCTTGTTCAATTCAAAGCTTACGTCGTATTTCCTTGTGAAAAGACAAATCGGAGACTGTATTTCAACAGTAGCGTGGAAAGCCTTGGGTTCTGTGCAGTTTTCTATCACCTGCATCTCTTTATGTGCAGAATAGACCGGATTATGGATCCCAAGCATGTGTATATCCGCATGCAATTCATAAGATCCTTTTATGCTGCATAAAAGATCAAAATACACTCCTTTCACCTCAGATGATCCTCCATCATCTCTTCTAAGCCCAAACTTGAATGGAAATCTGTGATGCCCGCTTGAAATCTCTTCTAGGGGATCGTCATTCGCATAAACTTGGAACTGATAACAGTACTTGTTTATGCTCCTATTAATTGCTTCAAATGTATCTTCTTCATGCTTTCCTTCCTCTGTTCGTTGTATATTCATTTCCATCTTTCTCAGTAGCTTCAGGTTAATTTTACTGATGCAGAGTGGATTCCTAGTCTTTATCTCTATTGCTCCTCTAACCTCATCTCCACATACATAAAGTTCCTTATTTAGCTCAATTCTTACACTTGTTTCCATTGTTACTTGCGATCTATTCTCTGATATCTGTGCAATCTGATACTCTCCTATTTGCTAAACCAATCCCTGTGAAGCCTATTTTTATGCTAACCAATCAAATATGCATGAAAGAATAAGGGTGCATGAGCTTTCTCAGAAAGAAGAGCTTGGCAAACTTTGGAGAGTTTGAAGACGCTAATGAGATACTGGGAAACGATGCAGAAGACTGGATGTGTGAAGAAAATCCATCAATGCTTGCTAGTATATGTAGACGTGTTGGACAGAAAAGCAAAGCAATCCAGGCATTGCAGAAAAAATCCAATCAGAGAATCAACAGGAATACCTACTTACTTGAAATCCTTTCGACGTATGTATACTTCGGAGACTACGAAGGAGCCATCCAAAGAGGTAAGCTTATTGATTCAAGGGATGAACCGATAGAAAGACTGATGACACAGATAGAAATACACCAGAGCACAAATGAAGCAAAAATATGCTGTGGAACAGATGAATCTAGAATACTAACCGATCGCATAATACAGTATTTATCAAAATACTTCAATGTAGATGTTTTTGAGCTTCTAAAGAATATTCTTACTAAATTCTGTAATAACAATGTATTATGCAATGATAAAAATTGTGGATCCAAAATCATTGATATGCTTGTAAAGCAATATAATATGGAATATCTTCAAATGCAAACACTGGATGCTCTCAAATATCTTTATCATAGCATTGGAATCTTGGATGCATTGAGAGTCATGGTAATTAGAACTCCAACAATTGATGAAATGTACTTTGATGAGTTTGTGCAAAAATGCAATCCCACAAACGATGAAATACTCTCAATCCTAGAAAGAATTTACATTCCATCGGTACATAATGCAATTGACAACAGCTTAATGACTGAGTGTGCTTTAAAAGTCATGAATCATACAAAGAAACGTAGCAATAGAGAAGTAAAGCTAAATACATCCTACTCTAAGAAAATACCAGACAGCCAGCAAAGCAAGTACATTAAGATAATATCTCAAGATAAAAAACACAATAAATAAACTTTTGTAAAATAAAAAGAACCTTACGAAATTTACTTCATAGATACTTTGCAATCTCCTCAGGCTCCAGGAATTTGGTTTCATCTTTAGTAACAATTGCAATCTCTACATTGTCTTTGCTGATCTTGTCCTTCATTGCCTTGGCAAGCGTCAGCAATACCCTTTTTAATGACTCTTCAAGATTTTTGTATTCTTCATACTCCTCCTCAAGCAATCCTTCAATTACCTCATGTCCAGATCCTATTGCCTTTGCCTTATAGCCAATGTATGATCCTGAAGGATCCAAAGAGTACAGCCTTGGCTCAATGTCAAACCCTGCAACCAGAAGAGAAACACCAAAAGGTCTTCTGAATATCATTTTTGCCTCGTCCTCTTCACTAAATCTCAGACTCAAGCTAGACAAATACTTCAACAATCGTTCAACACTTGTATTTTCATTATACATGTATGTATGAGATATGCAAAAATCCCTAGACTTCTTCACAATTGTTTTTGTATCCCCGCTTATTCCAGAAAACCCAAGCACAATGTTGTCATAAATCTTGTGATGTTTCAGGATGCTTCTTGGATTCTGCAATGTCGACATCACCTTCTTTTCGGAGCATAGAATCACAAACTCGCTTGTACATACTCCAATCGTTGTTGTTCCGAGATTCATAGCCTTCATTGCATATTCAATCTGGTGGATTCGCCCTTCAGAGCTGTATGTGTTTACACTTTCCTTCAAGCTATCCATCTTTGGGGATCTAGATTTCTATTTTGATCAGGCACTACAATCGTAATTCACACATATCCAATCAAATCCATTAATACTGTAGTCAACAAAGGCCGCATGCATGAGTTAATTACTTAAATACTCAATTCTCGATAGTGTACTTGGATGCAACGAATTTAGCAAATTATACATAGGAGAAGGCGCTAGAAATTCAAAAGATTGTATAGATATTTTGTACAAAACACTCGCTAGTGTATCATTATAGTTGTACTTCTTTGTAAGAATGTCTGCAGATATCTCTGTGCTTTGAGATGTAAGATTGTATAGAATAAATATCCATGGCCGTACAGACACAAAGTAAATGCATGCTAAAGCAACAAATGAACACTCCTTTGTAATGTTTTCACATACAAATTTGTCTGTATACTTGTTAAATATAAAAACCAAAATCCCCATCTCGGTAATCAAAAGTAGGAAAAACACGAGGATCTTCTTTGCTAAGCTATTGTAGTACGAATGGCCTGCCTCATGCATCATTATGGACTCTAACTCTTTTTTATCTATGTCTTGTATACTTCCATATATCTCTATCCTTTCTTCACTTCCAATCCCTATAAGTGCTGCATTCACATCATTTCCAGCTATTCTTTCTCTGTATATGGATTCAGACAATCCCTGCTCACTCACAACCATCTGTACGCTTTCCGAAAACATTTCTGGTGCCACCTTGATCATTTTGGCAGAGTTCACGTCTGAAATAAATATGACCTCCAATATCTCCAATGCAAAGTATGACAGGTAGCATGCTATTATGAAGGTAATGTCAAATATCCTCAATAACTTTGTAGATATAAACACAAACACTGGTAAAACAATCACAGTTGCACAAAGGCATATCAGCAGCACTGTTCCAAATGGTGGGTTTTTACCAAGAAATGCAACAGTATAGTCAAATATCATGTCTATCATCAGCATGCTCAACATGAATGTTAAAAACACAAGTCCTAGTTTGAAGATGTTGCCAAACAGCTTGTCCATCAGCTTCAAACTTTTATTCCTTGCACTTGTTGCAAAGAACATAATACATGCAAGTAAGTGCATGGTATGTACCGCAAGACTCACAAATATCTCAATTTTTCTCTTTGATAATGTTTGTCTAAGTGCTGGTGCATATGATTCATCGCTTTTTGCCATTTCATTTGCTGCAAGGTTTCCTTCAAGACCTGTTTTTCCAGAGTCCAAATCTTTCTGAACACTGAATATATTTAGAGCCTCAAGAGAAAGCGCCAAATACGTTAGTGCAAAGAATACATAAACGCTGCCTTTCCAAAAATGTTTCATTGTCTTTGTTTGTTAGGTTCTTCTAATGTAGATGATTGTACCAGAATTCAGTAAACAAAACGGTTTTATTCTAGAATATCCCAAGAAAGTTTTTAGTAAGCTGCCCTTTTGCATTCATTTGCTTAATGACATCCAGCCCCCCTACAAACTCACCCTTGATATAAACCTGAGGAAATGTAGGCCAGTTATTCAACACCTTCATCTTTCTACGAACATCTTCGTCTTTCAAAATGTCAAAGTATGCGATCTTATCCATTGAAACACCCACGCCAAGCAGTGTGTCAATAAGCGATCTGGTGAACCCGCACTTTGGACTTTCAGGTGATCCTTTTATAAAAACAACTATCTTTTTTGGATCCATGACTCCCTCAATTTTCTTCATAACATCTTGGTCTTTTAATTTCATGTACTCTTCGACTTTACTTTCAATATTATCCAACACTGGCATTCCATTCAATATTAGCACTGGAAACTTTGACAGATTGAAATGCTTCATAAACACAATCTTTAACTCTTCAGAACCGCCAACGTATGCTTCAGCATATTCAATACCAAATACACTTAACTCATTATAAAGCTTGTCTTCTTCGTTTTCATATACCACAAGCATTTCATGCTCTTTTAAATCATCAAATAAATCGTCTTCCATACTTAGGGATTGCATGTCTGTGTTTATCCAAACCACTACATTTTATATTTGCACATTCAACTTTGTTAAGTGTATTTATAAATATATAGATGCAAAAGCCATTCATAGCATATAATTAATTATCAGGTTCTTTACATGAGACAGTTGAGCTACACACGATTCAATCATCAGCATTAATTTCTATTCTTTTTCGAATACTCGGATGCAACGAGACCATTGCGTTGTATAAGAAAGTAGTGTCTACAACACATCTGTTGTCGAGTGTCAGCTTAAACAATATCCTAAACAGGTCATCCTTGTATCCTCTATCCTTCACAACACTGTCAGCAAATATTTCTGAGTTCTGTGAATATAAGTTATAGAATGTGTAAACCACAGCCTTTCCCATGCAAACATACAAAACAAAAGTCAAGATAGTAAATGTTTCTGGCGACATGTCTACATTTCCGAGTGCTTTATGTCCCGAATTGAATATCCATGCAAACATAAGCATTTCCAATAATGTTATGAAACATTCAAGCAGCAGCCTTTTAAGCATGATGTTGTCTATAGAATGTCCTATTTCATGGATTAAGATTACATTCATATCTTCAGGAACAGTCTCTGCGATGCCTCCATGAACTTCTATTCGTTTTTTATCTAGCACACCCGCATGAAGAGCATTCATCGTTATTTTTTGCTTTGGTGTAGCATAAACAGATTCATCAAGACACTCACATTCGAGCATGTGTTTTACTTCGTCATTGAATACATCTACAGGTATCTTTATCATATTATCACTGTACTTGCCTGTGTATCCGGATATACGAAATACAACCTGAACACACATAACAATATAGCACAATGCAACGAACTTTAGTCCAAACATACCGAGCAGGCAAGCCACCAGATGCATGAATAAAAACACTTCTAGCATAAAAGCCAAAGGAGCTATCCATGATGGAGAGAAATATTTGAATAAGTATGATTTTTGTATAGCCAAGGATTTATGCCCAGATAATGTATCTATTAGTGTAATTGCAAAAAGCATAAGTGTAGACAATGCAACTTCCGGATCTGGAATTTTGATTTTTTTCCAAATACCAATTATACAGTTTTTGAATCTGTTGGTAAGGAACAGAAATATTGTTACTGTATGGAATGTTATTAGTCTCATTTTAGCGAGCACTTTCTGTGATCTTAATCTGTATGCGTTTTCTTGACTTGAAAAGAATGAATCTGTGCTTGTTGCGAGTTTGCCCATGGTAGAGTCATAGTTGAACCAAAGCGTCTTTTGTTTCAAGTGCGCGATGCACGAGTGTATGAATATGAGTTCATGAAGCATGACGGCCTGTCTGTATATAAAAAGAATGACAACAGCACACTTGAGGCCTATCTTCATTGTATGAATACCGAGCTATAGATTTAACATCCCTGAAACCAATAAGAGTGATTTTAGATCCCTTGTGCTTTATATGTTTGAGACGATTATTTTGATAGGGCCAGGAGCAGAAATGTTTCCAATAGTAAATAAAAGACTTCCAAAGGCATGCATTCCGATTGTTAACAGGCCAATAATACATCATGCAATCAAGCTTTTAGAAAGTGTTACCAGAAAATTTATTATTATCGGATTGAATGAAGAAAGAGACGCAGTACTGGATGCAACCAGATCAACTACTAAGAAGCCCATTAAATACATAGGGATTGAGATGTATGATGGAACTGTTGCATCACTCATGGCAATTAGATCAATAATTGAGTGTGAGGATGTGATAGTATGTAAGGGAGATATAGTGGGAAGCATTGATATTAAGGAAATGGTTCAGAAGTATTTTGAAAGCAAAAGGATGCTTATGGTGACTTTACAGAATTCCAAGATGGAAAGCACACTGATGGGATATAGAGCAGGCAATCTGATGTTTTATGGAAATAGCCAGGATTATAAGATTTCTTTTGGATTATTAAAGGATGGATTAACGTTGACGAAGGATTACGATGTTGTTCCATTGTATATGATGAAGAGTAGTTTATTTGAGATGCTTGACTCGAGATTTTTCAGCTTTAAGCATGACCTGATGCCTAATCTTGTTAAAGAGCTTGGAGTAAGCAATCCAGTAGGAATATACAGCCCAAGAAGCGGAAATGTGTATCACATAAGAACGATTGATGATTATTTGGAAGTGAACGCATTGTTGAAAAAGCAGATTGTTGGAGCAAGCGCTAAGCCAAAGACAGATGATGTGAATGCAAAATTTGTGAAGGAGTATGCAAAGAAAAATAGCATAAAAGACATAAGCAACTTGATTGATACTGATGTAGTGATAGAAGAGAATGCTTTTATTTTTGGTTCGATCATAGGAAGTAAATGTATTGTTGGCAATGAAAGCAAGGTGATGTGTTCGATTCTGATGGATGGGGTTAAGATTGGAAAGAAATCACATATTGAAGGCACACTGATTGGAAGTATGGTGAGTATTCCTGAAGGTAGCAAGCTTGTGAATTGTAAGGTATCACCAGGATATGTGTTTTCTAATTCGGTATGTTCATCAGATGGAGTTTTTGGACTATAAATAAACAGAATAGATTGTTAGTGTTTATACTTGTAATGAGCAAGAAAGTTACATGATGTATAACTGATAAATTGATTATTAGAGGAGGTGATTAATTGTTTATGATATATTCATGAAGGATGTAAGGCTATATAATAAGTATTAAAATTACTTCATTACCATTGATAAAACTGATTTTCATTATTACTATTGAGTTGAACACTTGATTACTATTGAATAAAAGAAATTATCGCCATTGAATAGAATACTTCATCGTCATTATTTAACCAAATATTTTCGTTACTATTGAGTTGAACACTTCATCGACAATGAACAAACCAATTTTCTTTGATAAACTACTTTTCTTTAACATCATTTAGCCATATATTTTATTACTATTAACACTACCTTGTCGACTTTGATATTCATACCCCAAGTGATGTATAAAAAGTTGCAGCACCCAGGATTCCCGAGTGGTCTCCCAACTCAGTACTAACCAGGCTCGCACAGGCTTAACTTCGGAGATCTGACGAGTTCCGGTGCTTTTCCGTAGATATGGCCGCAACTGTTCAATATCACACTCCTCATTATATACAATTCATGAATATCCTCAGCATGTATTTATTTATTATTCATCGCATACTCTGTCAGGTAAGTCTGGAATATTCCATGCACATCTATTTCTAACAGATTCTCACAACTCCTTATCTCACATGTACTTCTCTTCATACAGCTCATCTCCTATCCTATGATAAACCTCAATACAAACACCCATTCCTTTCTCATTCATCTCATCAAAGTCAATAATTGCTTCTCCAACCGCCACAATAGACTTCCCAATTATGTTGATCACCACCACATCGCCCTTCTTGAACTTGCATTTCAAAAGCTCCTTGCACTTCATCACTCCTGGAATCATGACATCAGCACCTCGGCTCAGTGGTCCAACCGCTCCTTCATCCAAAAAAACATCAATGAACCCTTCAGTGCCTTTCTCTTCAAGATACCTTATGGTTGGGAAATACTTCTTATTCAAACAGAAAAGAATCGTATTTTTGCCTAGAGCTATAAGCGCTACTTTCTTCTTGCTTTTATACACCATGTACGATTCGTCCTTACTTAGCAACTCTTGGTCAATATGCTTATTTATGTCTTTCTTTTCCTTCTTTCCAAGACAGCACGATGAACTTATCTCCATCTTGCTAAACAGTCCCTTCATGTATCCAACAAGGGTTACATTTGTTGCAAATCCATCGATGCTCAGGTGTTTATGCCTGCTGCTCTGCAATTAGAATACAAAACACTTATGCAAATCATTTGCTAATCACAAGCCCTCAACCATGGAAGACAACAAACTCAAGTCTAACATATTCACAGATGAAGGCAGGCTGCCACAGGTTGAGTTTGCAATCAAGAATGTGTCCAGGGCAGGAACAATAATCGGACGTGTTTGTATGGATGGAGTAGTGCTCATCGGTATCAACAAAGAGCCTACAAATGGATCTATAGAAAAAATATACCAATTGAGTGATGATATCTATTGTGCACTCTGCGGATTGTTTGGAGACGCAATGAGAATTAAGAAGTATGCACAGATCAAGGCACAGGACATATTGGAGCAATTCGGCGTGGTCTGTCCTCTTCTAACACTTTGTAAATTTATTGGGCAAAAAAAGCAAACATTTACACAGCATGTAGGAACCAGGCCGTTTGGTGTGTCTTTTTTATATGCAGGCATAATTGACAATCAATATGCATTGGTATCTACCGATCCAAGCGGTACAATAAACCGCTGGATGGCAATGTGCTATGGAGAGAATGAGGAGTCGATCAACAGTGTTCTGAAGAATGACGTTCCTGATGAAGAGATGGGCATGGAAAAGGCAACGTTCGAAATTCTCAAGGCTCTAGGAAAGGTTCAGGAATCAACACCTAAAATAGCCGAGAAGATGGAAATTCTACACTTTTCAAGCACTAGCAAAAGATTTTTGCAAAGGAGCGAAATCCAAAGCGTTCTTGAAAGCATCAGCGCCAAATAACAGTAAATTTTCTTGTCTTGCTTTTTTCTGATGTTGCATCTGGGATGATTGACATAATGCATGGCCACATATGCATTCCCGCCAAAAACAAAAATAATAATGGGCAGAAGCCAGGCTGCAAGAAATGAAAGGCTACAAGGTATTCAAAAAACCTTATGTTCTTATAGAAGACATTCAGAACAAACATCAGCCATTCTACAAAGAATACACAAACGGAGGAGCTCCAAAGTTGCACTTAGACAGCCCAGCGCTCTGTTGTCCATACCAAACATCAAAGAGATACAAACAACCTGGAAAGCGGAGGCAAACAAGAGAGGGATTTTGCGAAGTTTGTTATGTGAAGTTTAGCAACTATGAAGAGCACGTCAAAGAATTTGAGCACAGAGTGTTTGCAAAAGACAACACAAACTACCGTAAGCTCGATATGTTCATCTCCACAACAGTGTTTGAAAAAATTGATCCTTCAGAAAATTGCATTCCACAGTCTCCGACATTCAAGCTGACTCCAATCTCGAGTGGACGAAGTCATATAGGTCTCCGTCGCAGTGAGGATGAAAAATGTGCACAGACATTGCACTTTTCATTGGCTAGTACAGAGGGAGACATTGGGCAAGAGGCAATACCTTTTGAGCATTTCATTGCAGAAGTATTTGATAAGTAAGTTTTATAGCATTTACTTCTATGTCTTGAAGATATACATGAGTCTAGGTTATGTGAGAGATCAAGCTAAGACACTTTGGACAACTCTTTGTTTATGCAGATGAAGTGCATGCAAATGCTTGAACCCATGAGAGAATTGAAATTCCACGAGAAAAAGCTTTTAAAAAAAGTAAACTTTTTGGAATGGAAGAGTACAAACACAGCAAGAGAGCATCTCGTTATGTCTAAATACCATCTGAGAGATAGGGAAGAGTATGTAAAGTACAATAGAGTTGTTGGAAAGATAACCAAGATCACAGAGGCGTTGGCAAGATTGAAAGAAAGTGATCCTATTCGTGCGAGCATCACCAGAAAGCTTGTCAATAAACTCTATGGAATTGGAGTCATCAAGAACAAAAAGCTTGTGGACTGCACAAAGGTCACTGTTTCAAGCTTCTGTGAGCGCAGGCTACCAATGATTATGAAAAACATGCACATGGTTCCAAATTCAAAAGATGCTACGAGATTTGTTGAGCACGGGCATGTCAGGCTGGGATCAAAGATTGTTTATGATCCTTCAACCATCATAAGCAAGGCAATGGAAGACTTTGTGTCTTGGGCTGATGAGTCAAAAATCAAAAGAAAAATCGACGAATTCCATGGAGAAAGAGACGATTACAAGTATTTCTAAACCTCATTTGCATATGCTAATAAATAAATAACAAAACAATGTTTATGGATACTTGACTCCCATCCTAGTTATACCATCTATTTGATTCATCACACAGGTATAGCCCTAGATATATGGTAGATGAGTATTCAATTGATATGAGAGATTATGAAGCATACCTCGAAAAGAGCGTTGTGGTCATGCTCAGAGACAAAAGGCATTTGTATGGAATAATGAAATCATTTGACCAATTTAACAGCATAACCTTAGACAAAGTTGTCGAGAGGATCTTCCATAACGACAAATATGCAGAAAAAATACATCAGCTATTCATCATAAGAGGAGAAAACATCTCAATTATAGGATTGGGTAGTTTTGACATCCCTTCAAACTTAAGCCTGACAGATTTTGATGTGCTAAGCAATGAAATGTCAACATCAGCTCAAGGTTGTCAAGACAATACACACTCCGCCAATGAGCAATAAACCATGTTTATTAACAATTACTCTTTCTTCAGGCTCAGTCCAACAAAAACCCTTATTTCTCGTTTCTTGTTTCCCTTATTCTTATAGTAAATGCTGTATTCTTTGTTATCTGTCCTCATTGTTCCGCATCCTTTTATTGCCACTCTAGTGGTGTTGTCCTCTATATACCCACGGACCTCGTCATCACAACACTTCTCCCAGAAAATTACAGAATCTGTTGTTCCAGACACCATACAGCGGAACTTCATGTTCTTAGACAGTCCTATACTACAATCAACCAATGTTTCGCCTCTGAACATTTCTGGAAGACTGATAATCTTATGATGGATTTTTGAGTTCCTGTTGAACTTGGGAACAAGCGTAATCACCACTCCTTCTTTCCCACCCACACTCGGAATAACCATTCTAGCCTTCCTCGATGTAATCACCTTGTATATCTCATATACAACCTCTCCACTATTTGCCTTATGAATTGTAAGTGTATAGTCATCAGGCGCATCCGTAAAAAACTCTATGTACAGTGCACCTTGGTATACATCAATCTCTTTCTTAAACATCTTTTCTATAGGAGATGTCTCATGTGCAACTGCAGACACAATGGACATGTACTCATCTTGCCTTATCCTCAGCATAAATGCCTCAAAAAAATAATTTGGAAACCTTATACATGCAGACTCGCTGTAATAAAGCTCAACTTTTGATTTATAACCATGTGTGTTGTCTTCCATCTTATCAATCTTATACACAAAAACATCTTTGCATTCGCCAAATCTCAGGTCAGCAATGATCTGCTCCCCAAAGTACGAATGCACAACAAAGTCATTTGCAATTCCACTTCTAGACGCTTCGATCAATTCATCCTGATGCACATCACCCAGTCCAGCATCAATTCTATCAGTAAAAACTTTGTTCTCAACAACAATGCTTCTAATCGCATTCGTTTCTTGTACCACAGTGTATATCTCACTATATTCAGAAAACAGCTTCATTCGGACTTCATCTTGTTTTAGAACTCGATATATACTCTCAGGCAATGCTCTGGAGCATATACTTTTCAAAACATACTTGGATGTATTGACATCTGCAATTATATCCTCAAATATCTCCACAAGCTCAGTTGTTGGCTTTTCTTTAATGTCGGTAATTATAATCTCTTTCTGCTCTTTATATACTCCGCATCCTTCGTCATCTTCATTACACAAATCTGAGGATGGCTTGAAATAACTGAGTGCTGTTTGTTTTGAAAACTTAATCAGTCTGTATAACGACACCAGTCCTAGCGAAGTAAAAGGCTTCAATTCAAGCTTGCTCTTCACTTTCGACATCCTTTTCTTGTTCATCATAAGTTTCCTTGTCTTCACATACTGGTAAACATACAAAACCTCTTCAGATATCCTGAACACAATAAACTCTGGACTGTTAGGATCGTTCCTTTGAAATATAATTCCATTCTTCATCACTATCCTCACAAACTCATATCTATCCTCATCAAAAACGGCCTCAACTAGCGAAAACTCAGAACTAAGAATATGCAACGTCTTCATCCCCTTGAATCCTGAAATAACATCCGAAAACATCTCCCAGTTGTACAGCAGGCTCATCACTCGACTTTCCTGAACAGACAGACCCTTGAAAAATCGGTTATCTCTATAGAAATGTGATGTTTTGAGTGATACCTGTGGAATCACAAAGTGTGTGCAATATATTCTTTCACTTCCATTAATGAAATATCCTATTCTCCTATATACGATCTCGTTTTCAATCTCAATTATCTTATAATCCATCAGAATATACAGTTTGATTTGTTCAGATATCTTTTCAATCTCTGCTTCAAAGTTGCTCGGTGTTACCTTTTCAATAGAGTACAAAACATCCTTAATCGATGGAATCACAAATGGGAGATATTGCTCGTTCCAATATGGATACACCATTGTTCCAAAAACAACCTGTCTAATGTATCTCTCAATAAATTTCGATATTGACTTTCGGAATCCAAGCTTTCCCTGCGAGCTTACTATTCCTGACTCAACTGTAATAGCAAGATCAGGTTTCGAAACAAAACAATACTCGTATCTTGTATCATAGTTCTTAGATGGCATCTTAACAAGCACATTTCCTCTTACTCCTCCAATGCTCACAACCACCTTCAAGAGAACTTTTCTAGGAAGTTCTAGGCTTAGCGAGATTTGAAGCCCTCCTTTGTAATCAATCCCAAAAACCACCTGAAGATTCTCAAATGCCTTCCTTGACGCTTCATCTTCGTTGCCATTCTCATTACTCAAATTAACTGATCCACGTGTATTAATATAAGGTTCTGTGTGAATCGTAGACATGCTCTTCTGTTGACTATCATTCGTACCGTCACACCTTCTTTTACTGATCTCAACTCCATCAATCACATCCTCAAGCCCATTGCTGAGCATTTCCTTGTCTGCCTTGCACATCTCATTCACAGAGTTTCTTATATCAATCTCAGTAGCACTTCTTGGCAAGCTCTTAATTGTATCCTCATCAAGGCCAAGATCTTTCTTTATTTCCTCTCCAAGTGACGATAACCTCTCAGCATCTTCTACACTCACGTCCTCATTGTTACAGGCTGCCATTCTACGCACATCTTCATCAGATACCACTTGCACACTGCTCACATATGGCGCCTCACTTCCCAAAGTGATATCTGACACCTCAATGCTTTTGATATACTTGTTCATTCCCGATGACTCAACTTTCTTGAGTATCATGGACTTTACCTTCAGTTTTACAGCATGCGACTTCGACATCTCCACATAAAGCCTTTGTAGCATTACATTCATCCAATGCACATCAACACATCTGTGCATCCCTTTGAGAACCGCATTCGATTGCCCTGCACTTATGTCCACTTTCTTACTTCTCTCAGCAATCCTTAACATTCTTTTCTTATATGCCTTCCCTGCTACAAAAGGAATCAGACAGAATGCCAATGGAAATGACAACAAGCCTGCTATAAATCCTGCTGCAAATACAAGCATTCCAAGGGCGCTGCTCTTCAATTTATCCACTATATGCATAAATAAACTTGCATAAGCACTTATTATGCATCAGTAAACAAACATAATCATGACAACAAAAATAGTAACATACACATCATCTATGAAAACGTCTTCTACAATCTTCATCGATAACGTTCTTCTGCAAAACACACAGATTAAACTGTCGTACATACACGTGCAGTTTATAGACAACCTACAATCTACTGGACTAGATCAATTCTCAGATATTCTTGCTCTTGATGGAACCTATATTCCTGTGCATAGCATTGAGCAAATATCCACAAAATATCATAAATCAATAGTTTGGAGCAAAAATATAATAGAAGCAGTTGTTTCATTCATCAATCATACCAAAGATACACTCACAACTAGTTACATTATTATCCACACTGATCAAGGCATAGATATAAAACAAAGATCACACAATCCAATACATAACAAACCTCCATTCATCAATACATGCAAGCCTCAATCGCTTCATACCTTTGACTCATCCCAGTATCTATATTCCAGGTTTACTAACTTACATAAACACAAAAAGAAGCCAATAGAAACAATATTTAATCGTTTGAACAAGGCAAACCAAAATCGCAACAACACATTAAAACATTAAGCAAATATCATCATATACCATTTACTTCAATAAACATCTTATTTATCATCAACTTTCAAGATGCTAAAGATACTTTGAAAAAGAAAAAGATCCATCTGCACTTGATTCATCCCTATCCTTCTTTATCTCCCTCTTCAGGCATTCCTCCTCTGCCTTACCTACTTCAACTCCAGTCATCCATCTACATTCCTCAACATTCACTATATTCCTATTATCGTTTCGTATAGACTCTTGATTCAAATTGTCAATCTCCATACACTTATCCTGCTCTCGACTGATCCTCCTCATCATAAACTCTAAATCTTCACTCATAACAGAAGAATAGTCAACCTGGCTCACAATCCTTTCTACTCCATTTCTGATCATCGTATTAAATGCATCTTTGTCTCCCTTCACAAACTCATCTAGGCTTTCACAAAACCTTGATTTGCTGAGTATTCCAAACTCTACATTCTTCAGGCCTTCTTCAAGTATTCGTGTTATCCCAATCTTCTCTCCTCTTGCATGAACTTTTGATTCGCTTACATTCCGAGGTTTTCTAATCAAACTTATTGCATCTTGAGGATTCACAACCACATTCGTTAACAAATCAATCACTCTATGTTTGTTCACCACACATCCTTCATCAATCTCAACCTTTAATCTTACAAGTGGAAAATCTCTCACCGTACTAAATAATTTATTCGCCCCAATCAAAGACACACTTCTTTTAATTGCAATCCTACTTGGTTCAAATCCCTCATATTTGGTTCTTTTTGGATCTTCTTCCTTATAAACTTTGCTTTCCACATACACATCTTTACTATCAAGTCTTGTAATCATTTGTTTCACTTTTGTCTCCACTATCTCTTCCGCATTCTGTTTTCCTTCAATCTTCAGACTTCCAATCGCCAGCGGTCTTACACTACACAGCTTTATTTGCTCCACCGCCACTTCCTTATTAACATCCAGCACATATACATATTTGTCATAACATTCTGCTTCAAGAAATGACGTTCTTACAGTAGATCCCGGTTGTATCACCATACTTTTTCCTTTAAACTTGCTTATTAGGCTCTCATGCTCATGTCCATACACTATAAGATCAAAAAATCCATCTTCCAGTTTCTCACTAATCTGCCCTTTTTCCCTTACAACTCTATTCTGATGCACAACAAGAATATTGTACCATTCCTCACTGTCAGCTGGTCTTTGAAACAAGACTCTACCCTCAACAAACATCTTGTACAATCTCCTCTCTTTAATATGACCTAATCCATATATCGCCACTTTTCCCTCCTTCTCAATCAGCAACGGTATTATTTCTATAATGTCCAGGCGTCCGTGCTTTCCTATATAATTCACAAGCTTTGCACTCTCCAATATATCAATCGGTGAAACCATGTCAACTCCACTCGGATCATCGTGGTTTCCATGAATAATCACAACAGGAATCGACACACTAATATTTGGATCATCGGTATTCAAACACACATTAGATTTAAGCTCAGACATTTTCTCTCCAAAACAGTACTTTCTAAAAAGACCAACAGTTTTACTAAGACATCCTCGTGATGGCCTGTTCTCATGAAATAGATCCCCTCCTTGTAATATCATGTCAACTTTCTTCTCATTAGCAATCTTCAGTATCTCTTCAAACGTACGGTAACTATCGTCTCCTCTTATTGGATCATTCTCTTTAAATCCAAGATGGTTGTCAGATGTTATCAGGATCTTCATCCTTGGGTAATGCAAAACTGCTCAATTTTAACTAAATCGCATAAACTTTTTCAATTCAGTCTTGGTTCACCTCTTCATTCTTAGATTCATCATCAGAACTCATACTTCTAACAATCTTGAGTATCCACTCCTTATCATACTTAAAATACATTGCACAAGGGCATAACTTCTTGATCAGCATTATCTATTCAATATACTTCTCATTCAAGCATAAGTTCTTCATCAGCATTCAGAAAATCAGGCACTTTCTTCCCTTTTCCTACAATATGCCTCTTTATCTTACTATACATCATCTTGTCCTCTTCGTCAATCATAGAAAGAGATTTTCCCATTCTTTGTCTTCCTGTTCTACCGCACCTGTGTATATACGTCTCAATCGTACTAGGAAACTCATAATTCACCACAAGATCAATATCCTTGATATCCACTCCCCTTGCTCCCAAGTCCGTGGCTATCAGAACCCCTGGCGAACTGTCCATCCTTTTCATCGCATCTCTTCTTTCATCCATGCTCTTCTTAGAATGCAGTACCACAGATTCATTGATATTTTGGTTGAGATAATCACACATTCGGATCGTGTTGCAAAACACAATCACTTTCATTCTTTTAAATTCAGAATATGCTCTTTTCATCTCAGCATTTATCAGATAATCTCCAGATAATATTTGTCTGAGAACCTTAAGCCTTTCGTTCCGCTTCACATACGAAAAAAATTCATGCACATTATTGCTTACAGAAATATCTCCAATAACAATCCTTGCCACTCCAGGATATTCAAACAACGTTGCTGAAAACAACCCTATCATCTTGGCTTCAGCCATATTCAAAACATACTCAGCATCCTCCTTCAGTCCATACGACATCACCTTATCGACTTCATCAATAACCAAATAATCAATCCTTCCAAAACATCTCGCCTCCATCAACTCACGTAACCTTCCAGGCGTTCCAACAACTACCGAAAACCCATCTGAAAGCTTGAGCCTCTGCATATCCACACTAGATCCCCCCGTCACCTCAATAATCCTGAGCAAATTCTGTGAAAACTTTGCAAATAGCGCAGAAACCTGTACTACAAGCTCTCTTGTCGGAACAATCACTAGCAATCTCGAAAACTCTTCTTGTAGAATCTTTATATACGGCAAAATATAAGATAAAGTCTTTCCACTCCCTGTCTCAGAGGTTGCATTGAAACTCTGTCTAGCAAAAACATACGGAATAATAATCTTCTGGATGTCTGTAGGACTTGCTGGTAGTATTGACAGATCAAATCCAATCGGCCATGTATCTAATGGCATAATCTCAACATTCGACACAATCTTCATCAGGCCTTTCCTTCCATCTACTCCAACCACATACTCATTCATCATTTCACTTGCTAATGAATTCTTGAATACTTCCCTTTCCGGTACTCTTGTATTAATCTTTTCAACAATTTTCCTTTTCAATCTCTTCAGTGTATGTGCTCTCTCCATCAAATCAAAGGCTTTTTATCATCAGAATATCAATCTCAAAGACAGTTTAATCATTTGACATCGAAAGCTGTTTAAACAGCTCAGAAAGCTTTTTATCATCAGGCGGATAGCTAATGTAATCCCTTGCAATGTCAAATATCACAGGGACAAACGGCATCTTTATAACGGGTTCCTTTGGAATCAATGACTCCTCCAGCTGCTTCATCAACTCCGCCTTCAAATACTTCTTCGGAACCTTCGAAAAGTCCTCTCTTGCTTGCACAATCTGCAACTCAAGGTTTTTGAACATCGTCGGAACAACAAATGCATCAATCATCTCATCATTCTTCAAAAATACTATGAACTCATAAATCTTTGCATAGTACATACACAAGCTCTTCGTGTCTTCAAGTACCTTATTAATATACTTTGATTCAACCAAGTTCTCTCCCAAAAACATCTTCAGTCCCTCAAGCTCTGACTGCAATACTTGTGCTTTCTTTCCAATACATAGAACCTTTGTAGGTCTCTTCTCAATCAACACAAACAGCTTTCTCTTCGCTTTTTCTATCTTCTTCACTCTTCTTGCCACCTCAGCATCATATCCTCTCCCTTCAAAAACCACTCCTTCATGAAAAGCCTTTCGCTCTGCATCTGTATCAAATCTAAGCTCAACATCATGCCACATCTCCTTGACCTTTAGCATCGATGTATCAACATTGTAAGGTGCATGCTCAAGTATTCCATTTATCTGGTTCAAAAAGCTTTTAAACTCCACCAATCTTTCTCGTAGACTCATGAAAACACCTGCTTCAACATCCCCGGCTCCTATCATTCCCTTCATAAGATCCCTGTACATCTTCCCAAACTCCGACGTATCTTTCTTCAAAATATGTAAGTTGTTCTTCAAAAACTTCACGGACTTAAGCATTAGCGACTTACACACATTCGACTCAAGCTTATACACTCCCATCTTCCTCTTTTCTGCGTCTCTCAACTTCACTTTCAAATAATTCTTGTATCCTACATAATTCTTTGCTGAAAACCTGTTTTCGTTTCTCATCGTCTCAATAATCTCAAACTTCTCTTTAAAGGTTTCCATGGGACCAACTTTTTTTCCTTTTTTATCCAGTTCATGCATTTACATATCCCTTCAACATATTCTATCATAATCCTAGCATTCTACCATCTATGGTTCAATAATATTTTAATGCAAACATAAAATATCTATGTATCATATGTGCAATAAGCTATAAAGTATCTGACATACCTGAGATGCTGCATCACATCATGTACAAGCACTTCAATTATTCAGTGTTTTTTTATTCTGTCAAAAATAAGATGCCTTCTCAGTTAAGTTGGCATTTAAATATACATGATACTCCATAAGTAACTCAAAGCTCTAGTATCCAAATGACTCTCCTCCCTTTCTAAGATCAGACACCGCATGGATTGTCCTGTCTCCGTTACTTCTTTTGAGGAGAATGCCCTGCACAGATGTAAATACAGTGTTCTGGAGCGATTTTTCTATCACATGGCCTGAATCAACAAGATACTGCTCAACTGGCCCTTGAATGTCATGCTCTACAAAAGTAACATCCGGAAACAGATGATTATGCATTCGTGTCGTCATTATTGCTTCTTTCAGGTTCTTTCCAGTAGATAGATGAAACAGCGTCGATACAATAGACGTGGGTATCCTTATTCCACCCGCTGCGCCTAGTGCAAGTAGTTCATCGTCTTTTGACAAAATAACCGGTGATATTGATGAAAAAGGCCTCTTTCCTGCATCAAGTGAATTTACCGATCCTGTAATATCACCATGCACAGGAGGATAGAAATCATCCATTGTGTTGTTAAATACAATTCCAGTCTCAGGATCCATGAACTTTGCTCCAAACTCAAGGTTTATTGTGCTTGTCAGCAGAACCATCATGTCATCCTTGTCCACCACATTGATATGCGTGGTTCCGTGGTCTTCAGCTCCATGCTTCTTCATTCCATATTCTTTGGCATCTAGCACTTTATCAAGGTCTATTTTCTTATATATCTGCTCAGCCGTTTCCTTCAATGTTATTTCATTCACTACATCTTGCCAGCCTTGAAGAAACTCTGGGTCTGCAAGCTCTCCTCGTCTTGCCATCATGAACTTGAATATCTCAATAAGCAGATGTAAGTTTCTGAATTTTCCTGTTTGCATGTCATCTGCAATCAATTTATCCAGATTGTATTTCTCAAGTATATTTAGTGCCTTTAAAACCAGCGGTCCACTTGTGGGAAGATTCGTTGTGTATACTTTGTAATCGTGGTATTTTCCTTCAACAACTGGCCTATGTACTGGTTTGTATTCTTGTAGATCACTCTTTAAGAGCACACCACCTTGGTTATTAACAGCTTTGACAATTGAATCAGCAAGACCTCCATTGTAGAAATCTTCCGGATTGTTCATGATGGTTTCTAAGGTTTTTGCATAATTATCACGTACTACAACATCTCCTTCCTTTAGAAGCTCGTTGTTACGCATGTATGTGCTTCTCAATCCTGGATCAACTGCTATAAATTCTTTTAGCCTGTTAATTCTTCTTACTAGCTGATTGCTTACAGGAAACCCTTTGGCTATTTGTATGTTTTCTTGGAATAGGTTCTTCCATGGAAGCTTCCCATACTTCCTATGCGCTTCATAGATGCCATACACTTCACTTGGAACACCCACACTCAATCCACCAATTTTTGATCCATTCTGTGTTCCATAGAGTAGTTTGGCATTGAGATTCCTTGGAGCAACTTCTCTGAAGTCTATCATGTCCACAGTGTCTTCATTGCCCGGCTTCTTTATGAGCATGAATCCTCCTCCTCCGATTCCTGATGAAAACGAATTTACTATTCCAACGCATATAGCAGATGCAACTGCTGAATCAACTGCATTACCGCCTTGCATAAGCACCTTGACACCTAGCCTCGAGCACATTGGAACCTCAGTACTGCATGCGCCGTTAGAATACACTTCGAGAATACCAAAGTCTGGGTTTTCAAAGCCATTCCGCTCTTGTGCAGACACTATGCATGATACAAATAGCATCATAGCAAATCCCAGCACATTTCTCATTGTTTTGCAATACATGCCGTTATTTATCAAAATACTTTGAAACATGTTCATGCATGCTGATATCTTGCAGCATTATCTACTAATTCCATCAGAGTAGCCATGCAATCCAACCCCATCAAATGCCAAGGATTCCAATCAATCCTCCGGCAGAATTTGAGAAGGTACGAGACTTTTTAGAAAAAGTTGAAGCAGAAATGAGAAGACTTGAGAATGCACCACTGGCTCCCAGGAACCAAGAGAACTTCTGGCCAATCTTCCAGCTGCATCACCAACGAACAAGGCACATCTGCAATCTTTATGACAATGGAGAGATAAGCAAGGAATTGTACAAATATCTTGTGGAAAACATGTTTGTTGATCATAGCTTAGCTTGTTATTGGAAGAAAATGGGCTATGAAAATCTGTGCTGTGTTAGATGCATTCAACCTATTGATAGTAAGCATGGAAATGTATGTGTTTGCAGAGTGCCTCAAAGAAGCATTAATGCAGGTCAGGTTGTTAGATGTGATAATTGCGGATGTATGGGATGCTCTGGATATTAAAGTGGCATGATTTAAATGATGATATAGAGGTTCATGCTGGTTAGATGCATGATTAATATGGTTTTGTATACTTCTTTGAATATTAAAATATGAGTTGCATGATGAATATGATTTTGTATATTTCTATCGATAGTAAAATTGCATTATCATTCAGATAATGCTACAGAAGTCCATACTGGTCATGTGCATGACTAGCATTTATTCATGCGTACAAGCATTATTACAGTTTTCAGATGGCAATATTAAAACCTTGTTTCATAAGACGAATAAGAATGTTGCATGAATAAGGCAACAAGAGTGTGTGATGTTTGCCAATAGAACTCTGGAGTATAGAAGAATGGCGAGGATAAGTAGCTTGAAATTTGCTCCAATATCAATGACAGGCATACGAAAGTCCTTGAGTGACACCAGAGAAAGCATTTCGAAACTTGGAATTTTGCAAGAGAAGCACGGCCTGCCGTCATTTACAACCAGAATAAAAAGGCGAAAGGAAATTGACGATCTGAAAAGAACCATAGTAGAAAGTATAGCATGTATTGAAAGAAAGATAGAGGACCTGAATGGATGTACAAATTCGAAATGTCTTTCTGGAAACATAGGAGAGTATTTTTCAGCACAGTTGAGGGCAATAATATATGATTACAGAAGTATACAGCAAGAGTTCTTGAAGAATATAGATCTGCATGAAGAGCTTGAGCATGAAGAAAACGAAAACATAGATGAAAAGAGCACGGTGGTCGTTGAAACAGTAAAGGATCTTAGAAAGTCAATATATGACCTTACTTCGATTCTTCTGAACATGAGGATGGCAGTAGGACAGCAGTCGTTGCAAATAGATAGGTTAGACTTCTACTTTGATTCGATAAACTTCTATCTTGAAAGTACAAACAATGAGTTAGAAAAGATTCCTGCAACACACGGGAAACTCAAAGATAAGATTATGTATTCCATGCTGGTGATGTCAACGGTTCTTACGCTGATGAGTCTTATGAAAATGGTTAGAAATAGATGATCATCGAAATAAGATACTCAATTACTGGATTGATGAATAAAACCCTGGGTTGTTAGATGTTATTTTCGATTAGTTTTATGCGTCCTGATGAAGAAGTTGAAGGTTTCAAGAGCAGATGAGAAGCCTGAATTCACATTCTACACTACTCTCCAAAGCAAATATGTATCTTATGAAGAGTTATCAAAGGCAGTAAAGAAGCGAACGCTGATTCTGAAGCGTGTTGATGAAGACCGGGTATTAAAGATGAGAGCTGGTACAAACATGTCAGAAGATGTCATTTCGCACTTTTTGTGTAGGATGGTGTATTCACAGACACAATGGGCAAGCACGTGGTTTGTAAATGCAGAGACAAATCTTTTTCGTGCAAAACTCACAAACGATGTGTCAGGAGCCAATGAGTTTTTTTTGAACACTGTACTGCCTTGCATGAACAAAGTAGATATTACTGGTGATGCATTGTTTGTAAGTGCCAGAAGTATGTATGATCCAGACTCAAAGCATGTTCAGAATGAAATACCTCAGGATATTTTTGTACACTTTACTAAGGTGATTGATCTTGTTGGTAAGAGGACAGTTACACTTGAGAATGGGTATGTCAGATTAGATGATCAAGGCATTCGGTCTTTCCTTGTGAATGAGTTCAGAATGCATTTAGAGATGAAAATGTGTGATCTAGAGGATATATTCCACAAGGACCATGATGAAAGGATGGGAAGGCTTCTATCTGAGGTAATGGTGAGTACACCAACAAGACAGCAAGATGTTTCTGGCTTTTCGTTATCTACCTCAGAAAGATATTTCCCTCTGTGCATTCAAGACATAATGGCGAAGCTAAAAAGTAACAAGCACTTGAAGTATAATGATAGACAAATACTTTGTCTTTTTCTGAAAGATTGTGGAATGAGTGTTTATGATTCAATAGAATTTTTCCGGAGTTCGTTCAGCATTGACAAGGACACGTTTAGTAAGGACTATCTTTATTCGATAAGGCACAATTATGGACTTGAAGGCAAACGTGCAAACTACACATGCTTCAACTGTACAAAGATGTCGAATACAGTCAATGAGTTGAGAGTAAGCAGTTGCCCTTTTGTTGAAAATGAAGCATATGTAAGGCAGCAGGCTCAAGTGCATCAGATTGACATTGAAGATGTTATGAAAGCAGACACATTTAGAGGCAAATGCACAAAGTTTCTTGAAAAGTTAGTTCTGCAAAGACAAGAAAGAATAATAACGACGCCAGTGAAATATTACTTTGAATACCGAGGAGAAGGAGATGGAAAGCAACCATCTGGATGAAACTTATGTCGTGGTTTCTGGACAAAATGTGCAATATTGAAGCAATGTAAAAGATTGCATGAAACCCATATAGGAATGAGTGAGAATGTTTACTCTCTTAAACTGAAGTATTTGAAGAAGCTTGAGAAATATCCTTTCAAGTCTGCTGAAGAGGCTAAAGAGCTTGGGATGGAAGAGTACGACGTAGACTATCAAAAGGATGCGATTGCATTAGAAACACCGTTTTCAATGAAGTCTACACAAAGGAAAATAAGTGTAGAGGTACAGGAGAGTGTAAGTGGCACTGAGGATTATTTTTCGTCCGAATCATCTGGGGAAAGCACGGATTCTGAGGACTTTATTGGAGACGTGTGCTTTGAGATTGACTTGTCTGTTAGAGGAAAAGAAATAGTTAGGGATTCGCCGATCAGTATTATTCAGGGACGCAAGTATGGACTAGTTGGAAGGAATGGAATAGGAAAGACCACTCTTTTGAAGGCGATCAGAAAAAGGAAGTTTGGGATTCCGAGGGGACTCAAGATATACATGATAAAGCAGGACTCGTTTGTTGATGCCACAGTTGAGGAGTTTGTTGGAGTGAATGCAGGAAGGATACTGAATGGGCTTGGATTCAATAAGGAGATGATTGCAAAGAACATGCAGGATTTAAGCGGAGGATGGAGGATGAGGGCTCATCTTGCAAAGGCAATAAGTATGAATCCTGATCTTCTGCTTCTTGACGAGCCTACAAACTACCTGGACATCAAGGCACTGAACTGGCTTGAAAAGAAGATATCTGAGCTAAAAACAGTTATTATTGTATCACATGACAGAAATTTCTTGAACAACACCACGGAAATGATTATGCATCTGAATGATTTGAAGATAGATGTATATAAAGGAAATTATGAAAGCTTTGTGAAGCAAAGAAGTGAAAAGATAGCCTCAATAAAGAGAGAGTATGAGAATCAGCTTACGGTTAGAGAGCATATGCAATCATTTATTGATAGATTCAGATATAATGCAAAGAGAGCATCACTTGCGCAAAGCAAGATAAAGGCACTTGCAAAGATGCCTGTGCTGGTACCGCCTAAGCAAGACCCTGTGATAAAGTTTTCGTTTTTATCAACGCCGTGCCAAGGACTGCTTGTTGAGTTTTCGGATGTTTCTTTTCATTATGGTAAGCCAATCTCAGCCGATACAAAAATGATCTTTTCTGGATTGAACATGAAGATTGATTCAGGTTCACGAATTGTGATTGTAGGTAGCAACGGACAAGGTAAAAGTACATTTTTGAAGATACTAGCAGGAAGGCTCGAGGAGGCTGAAGGAAGTGTAGTGAAGAACTCGCATTTGAAGGTAGGATACTTTGCACAGCATCACGTGGATAATTTTGACGTAAATGAGAAGGTGTTGGATCTGATGATGAAAAGCTATACTCTAGGAGAGAGTAAAAAGGCACTGGCATCTTTTGGACTGAATGTTGACAATCAAAGAATTGGAACTCTTTCTGGAGGACAAAAGAGTCGTCTTGGATTTGCATTGGTAAATGGGATGAAACCAAATCTACTAATTCTTGACGAGCCTACAAATCACTTGGATATGGAGTCTATTGATGCATTGGCTGATGCCCTCAGAAGGTTTGAAGGGTGTGTAGTGTGTGTAAGCCATGATCTGAATTTTGTAAGCTCGGTATTCAAAGAAGTGTATGTGTGCGAATCAGGCAGCATTAAGAGGTTTTATGGAGATGTGATTGAATACAAGCAAAAGCTGGGTGACTGATCTTGACTTTATTTAAATTTGTTTGATTTATATGTTGTTTGTACGGGATTCTAACCGTTTTCTTGTGTCTTCTGGCATTTTTGAAGAGTCGATTGTCCATTTCTTATTCTGAGGAAGCTCATTTCTGAAATGCTCTGGCGTGAGGAGCAATTCAAGATGTTGCTTGATTTCTTGGAATTTCTTTTTGTCCATAGATACCTGAATTGAGTATCTTATATGTTTAATGTGAGTGTTAGGTGCCCTATCAATTTTATTGAATGAAGCAACACATATGATTTCTGCACAACTAATCAAAGTGTAGCCGTTTTCTAATTGATTGTGTGTAACCTGATAAATAATGTGATTTGTTTGTGTATTTCAACGAAGCGACGGGATGGATTAAGAAGAGGAGTCAATATGGAATGGCACGATGTGTGTATTTAAAAACAAATATGCAGAGCCCCAAAGATGATTAAGCAAATAGTTAATGTCTGCGTGGCATTAGTTGTTTTTCACAATGTTCTTCAGGCTTTCAAAGCCTCTAAGAATGACAAGAGCCTTTCTAGAAGATACAGCAAGTGCTTTATGATGATTTCTGTATTTCTTGTGATTGACAACATGTTTTCGTTTGTTTTGAACATTGTTCCGTTTTACCAGCTGTTTAAACTAATGGTTGTTGTCTGGATGTCGATCCCAGCATGCACAGGTGCAGTATTTGTATACAAATTTTATATACAAGGTTTTTTGGACAAGCATGAAAGCCGACTTGATGAGATGGTTGAGAATGTAAAGAAGGTTGTGTCTAGATATTTCAGTGAATGTTATGGCAAGGCACATAAAAGATGCTATATAAGCAAAGACACAAAGACAAAGGCTGAAATCGTAGATGAAGAGGCTGGAGAGCAATTGAAGGAAGAAGAGAATGCAGGAGATGTGGAAGAGTCTGGGTTTTCTGCGATTGACTCGACTTCTGTCAATGAAGATAAGGCTGTGTCTGAAGCCGGGCTTAAATGGCGGAGCGGATCGTTTATGGATGTGGATAGTAAGTCTAAAGACAAATAAATGAATGTCTTGTGTATTTTTTGCTGTTGATATGAGTTGAACTGATTTTGATACCCCATAGATGGGCGTGGTTGGAAGGATCACGCGTGCAGCAAGTAAAGTGATTAGAAATGGAGTAAAGAAATTGAAGAAAGGAACGAGGTTTATTATCAAAGGAAGAAAGGGCGATGTCGGTGAGTGCATTTATTCTGGAGAATATGAAGAATGTGAGAGTAAGTGTGGGCAACAGGAGGTAATTAATGATCGAGTGATGCATGAGGATATACCCGTGGAATATGAAATCATGAATGCTAGAAGCTTTAGCATGCCTGTTTTTATAGAAATGGGGCAAGAAGTTAATAGCCTTGGATTGAAAAGAATAGGTGGAGAAGTGCTGTTTTTGTATGATATTGATGATACGCTGTATCATAGATCTAATGGGCTTCAAGAGGAGGAAAGAATGTTTTTGAAACAGAAGTATGTTTCTTTGAAAGAAGGAGTAACGTATGATCTATTTGAGAAGTATATGTCGATGTCTTATCTCTACTCGCATATGTTTAATGAATATGGAGGCATCTCTCTTGAAGAGTATTGGAAAATGCTTTCTGAGTTTGATTATTTACAGTATGTTTCTCCTGATCCAAGTTTGAGAAGTTTTTTGTTGTCTATGAGCAATGTGAGGAGATGTTGCTTTACAAATGGACCAAGAGATAGGGCAGAGAACATTCTTACGAAGATGGGTCTTCTTGATTGCTTTGAAGCTGTAATATGCATAGGAAAGTATGATTCTACGTTCTGTTGTAAGCCAAAATATGTATCTTATGAGTTTGTCATGCGTGTCCTAGGCATTGATATGCCTGAGAATATTCATTTTTTTGATGATTCTGAGAGCAATGTGAATAAAGCCAAGGAGATGGGATGGAACGCTTGGCACATTAATGGCGAGGAGCACATCATAGATGTTTCTTTGAACGCCCTTCGGGCTGTTCATACAAGCAAAAATTCTCTTCTAGATCCACAGAGCATAGAGGACCTGTGCAGACTTTATTCATCATCTTCAATGCATAAGTTTGATATTAGCTAAATAGCTCAGAATTTAATATTTAAAATATTGGTTTATTATATCAAATATACATCAAGAAAGCAGGCTTGGCTTTACTATCTCTGCATTGTTATTGACAAAATGGATTGGCCTGACAGTATCGAAAATATCTTCATATAAATAGTTTCTTGATTGTTCGAATCCATTTGGGACTTCTCCTTTTGCATATCTTTTCTCGATATCTATCTTTGCCTGAAGAAGATTGAGTGTTTTCTTTGCATTTGTATAGAAATTGCATATGTAATCAAGCAATACGTAGACAATATGGCTACGAAGACTTATATCTGTATTTGGACTCTTTGTATATGCTCCAAGGATCCGATCAAATCTTTCATCTACAAAAGATTGCAAGTATGCAAAATATGAATATTCTGAATTGCTTAATTTGTTTTTTTTGTGATATTGTGTAAGTTTATGTCCTGTAAAGCAATCTATCGCAGTGGCATATATATCGTAGACTCCTATTGGATTCAATGCATCATCGTATGCAATCATAGGTTTCTGCACAAATAACTGTAAATGCTTTAGATAATGACAAATAAGAGTGCCTTGCTCATAACTAATACCATGCATTTTGCATCTTTCTTCTGATGGTTTAGCATTAATAATCGATTTGATAACACTTCGCAGCTTTACGAATAGAAATTCTCCGTACGTGCCTTTGCTTGTATTAAATGAAATCAGTCGATTCCTTCTTGATATTAATTGATCCTCCCAAGCCATCTCGGATGTATGATTCTCTGATTGACAATCAGGATATTTATCAGGTATCTCTTGATGGCTCTCCCTGCATTCTGGATTTTCTCTCGCTTCTATGCTGTATTCTTCCTCAATGTTTCTGTACAGATTGAATGGTTTTGCATTTGCATTTTCATTATCTATTTTTGTATTATGTATCAAATTATATCTGCAATCATGTAGATCTGACTCATACACAGATGAACTCTCGTCAGCATGCATTTCCTTGTTGTCCAGCTTTGCAGAGCTTATTATTGCAATGCACGTCCCTATCACTAGCGCTATAAGCAACAATACGACCGCTACTATTTTATGCTTTCGCGCCATGATTTATCAATGGGACTGTATCCAAAACATTATTTCACTTTGATTAGAATCTAAAAAGATTGTTTAATCCCATTTGGTTTTCCCATTGATGTATCCCTCAACAATCAAATGGCAGTCATCAACATCGACTCTTACCTGCTTCATGCTATCTCTTTCCCTGATCGTCACCATCCTATCGCTTGCAAATCCAGGATCAAAAGTAATGAAAAACGGAATCCCAAGTTCATCGCATGATGCATACTTTCTGCCAATGCTGCATGAACGCTCATTAACCTGCACTACAAATCCTTTTTCAGACAAATACTTCTTTATCCTTATAATATGTTCATAATATTCATCAGAATAAATCAAATATCCAATAGCACATTGGATAGGCGCAACCATTGGTTTGAATCTAAATACAGGCTTCATATCTTCTCTTGAATAGAAAGAATGCTCTATCAATGCATAAAGGATGCGCCCAACTCCAAACGAAGGCTCTACCACATCTGGAATTACATTCTCAACATGCACCATCTTCTTACTTCTCAAGCATTCCACATCAACATCATGTCCGTCATATTGAAATCTAACATATGATCTTCCTTCTGAACAAACCAAATTTTTCTGAATAAACTCTTGGGAGGTCGACAAAACAATCTCCTCAAACTCTCCAAATTTTTCTCGAATTCTAGGGCCCCATTCCTTTTTGTTCAACTTCAGTACCCATTCATCAACTTCCCTGGGTTCGGCTAATCTTCGCTTGCTCCTCAGGCTAATGCCAGACATCTCCTCATGGCACTTAAGATCATAGCAAGACCTATCTGCTATTCCAACACATTCAACCCATCCATGAGAAGTGTATATTTCTGCGTCCCAGCAGTCCTTTGCGTAATGTGCCATTTCATCTTTCTTGTGCTGTCTGAACCTAACCATGCTCATATCCATCCCGAGATCCTTGAAAAACAGCGCTGTCCTTCCAATAAAATATCCAATAGTCTCGTTAAACACAATTGCCTGTCTCACTGCATCTCCCAATGCCATTTCTACATCTTTGTCTCCATAAAGAAGTCTTAACACAAGGCCTCCAACCGATGCAAACTTCGGGTGATTCTTTTCATCCTCTAGTACAAAGTGTTCAATCTCTGCTTGCTCAAACTCTCTCACTCTTATTAGCCCACCCCTTGGGCTGATCTCGTTTCTATACGCTCTTCCAATAGATGCAGATGCAAAAGGTAGATTCTCATTGTTATATTCATAAAGCTTCTTAAAATTCAAAAATTGCCCTTGTGCTGTCTCAGGTCGTAAAAACACCCATTGGTCTCCCTTATATCCTATCTTTGTTCCAAACATAAGATTAAACTGCTGAGACTGCTTGAGTTTGTTTCCAGAAGTACCTCTAATGTCATATTTCTCAATTGTTGCATCCACCTCTTCACAAGTCATACAATCTACTCTTCTCAAGTCACTAATAACCTCATCGGTTTGCTCCATCTTCTCCAACACTGCAGAAATCAAATGGTCTGCACGGAAACACTCTCCAGACTCTTCATCAAACACAAGAATGTCACAGAATTTATCCACATGTCCGCTCGCTTTCAGGACACTGTATGGCAGCATTGCCGTTGTGTCTATCTTCAACATGTCTTCTTCAACCACAAAATGTCTTCTCCACAAAGACAACATGTTTGCTTTCAATGACAATCCTGGTGGTCCAAAGTCATAGAGACCTGACACTCCACCATATATGTGTGCAGACTGTGCTATGAAAAACCTCTTCTTAAGAATATGCTCAATTAGCTGTTGATCAAACTTTTTCATTTAAGGGATACTGCATGAATGAATGATATTAAACAAATCGGTCGTATGAGCTTTAAACCCTTATATGAATGATCTGGTCTCAAGAATATCAAGGTATGAGTCATTAGATTTAGAAACATACCTGAACAACACAATACAGAGATATGAGGAGTTTCTACTTGAAGCAGAAAAATACAAGGCATCCAAAGTCCATCATGAGATAGACACTGAGATACTGAAGATATTCCTAGTGAATAGCAACGCTCTACTCGATATTCTTGATGCATATGAAGAGTCATACGTGGTCATTTCAAACATGATTGATCTTTCAAAACAGCTCCTTAGATCCCGTTTAAGTGTATGCGAGGAAGACGTAATTGTTGACAAGGAGCAGGTCAACAAATTCAGGGCTATTATTGAGAGCTTCAGTGAGGATGCTGGCGTATTTGCCACCGATGAGCGATTTCTTGTTCATTTTAACACATTTAAGGAAAAGTGTGGGCAGAAGTGTATATTGGTTCTTACGAACGATATTCTTTTAATAGGTATACTGCAGCAGGGACTCAGGAAATACAGACTGCTCAATGCATACAGCTATACAATTGTGCGCATGGACATCAAGGATGGCATTCTTAGAGTAAGGGTGGATCCCACAACATATGAATTTAGCAGCAGTATAAAAAGCGTCGAAAAGACGTTCAAGGTTTTTGAAGAGTTAACATACAAGTATAAAAAGAAGCATGAAGATACAGGTAAAACGATCGTTGATCAAGAAATGATTGAATATCTTGCATTTACAGAGCAGTACGAACTTCTGAATCCAGATGAGTTTGCTGGAGGCTGTCCATCAAAAATGATGTTTTACAGCAAGCAAGAGATTGTAAAGTATCTTTCTGTGCTTACAGAGTCCAAACACGATGCATCGGTGTGTTTGTATTCCTTTCTTGAAAGCAGATTTAAAGATGGAATGCGCAAGATTAACCAAATACAAACCCTTGATGGATTGATTGCAGATGTGTTTGCATATTTCAAGGAGTTTTTTGATGAGCAGGATGAACTAATAAGAGACTTAGAAACAATCTCGAGCATAAGGAGAAGTGGAGTCACTTTATTAATAGAAAAACAGTTGATTGAGTGCTTCAAGGCATTTGAGCACAGGATATTCAATAAATCGCTCAATTCGAATCAAGCAGATCATTACATAAAGCTTGTTGTCCAGAACCTTAAATTCTCAGGATGCAATTTCTGCTATCTCATGGACAGCTTCGTTCAGAAAAATGAAGACTACAAGCTACGATGCATAGAAAATGCAATGAAAGAAATAGAGAAAATCATCAGGTCAATAATTATGGAATAAAAATGAAGTAGGATTAAAACATTGTTTATGCATTTCAAATCCAAAAGGATTAATTAAACACATTTCCTATAACCTTTGTTCATTGAATGCATGATTTATAAAGTGATTTACAGTGTATAATATCTTATACAAATACATTGATTTAAGTATATTTAGAATCAAGATTTTAATTGATTTTCTGAGACAGTTTCTCAATAATCTCAATCAGAATTGGGACAGAGCATCCAGTTATGCTTTCTCCAAACACTGCCTTATTCCCGTTGCTTTCAGAAACTCCTGCAATGTCAAAATGTGCCCACTTAAACTTCTTTTCAACAAACTCATTCAGGAAAATTGCTGCTGTTGATGACCCTGCTTCCCTAGATTCCCCAGTATTCTTCAAATCAGCCACATTTGACTTCATCAGCTGCAAGTAGAACTTAGAGAGCGGCATCCTCCATGCAGGGTCGTTTGCCTCAATACCGCTTTGGTATATCATGTTTGACAGCTCATCATCCTTTGTGAAGTATCCCATGTATGTGTCACCAAGAGCTACACAAATCGCTCCAGTTAGTGTTGCAACATCAAATATATACGATGGATTTGCCTTTTGTGCATATACAAGTGCATCTGCCAGAATAAGCCTTCCTTCCGCATCAGTGTTATCAATCTCAACGCTCTTTCCATTCATTCCAACATACACATCTCCAGGCTTAGTAGCCGTGCCACTCGGCATGTTCTCCACAAGAGGTATTGCAATGTCCACATTGATCTTCATCCCAAGGTCAGATGCAAGTCCAATCACGCTCAGCACAGATGCTGCTCCCAGCATATCTCCTTTCATTCGGTTCATCTTTGGTGATGGCTTCAATGAAATCCCTCCAGAATCAAAGCATACTCCCTTACCCACTAATGACACATCTACTGAATCTCCTCCTCGTCCACGATACTTTGCAACCAAAAACTTTGGCTCCTGTACTGATCCCTGTGCCACACTTAATAATAGATTCATTCCACTGTCTTTCATGAACTTCTGGTCATACACCTCCATCCTTATATTCTTCTTTTGACTCAGGTACTTACTTGCATACTCAACAAACAGCGTTGGATTCATAAGATTTGCAGGCGTGTCTCCCAGAAACCTTGCAAAGTTTTGAGCATTTCCAATCGTTATTGCCTTTTCAATCTTCGGGCACTTACAATTGATCGCTACTTTCTTTCCTTTATTTTCTTCAGAGTCCAAAAAGTCGTACTTATATGATGCAAGAACTATCCCAGACACAACCTCCTTACACATCATTTCAGAACTCAGTGCAATCTCGACATCCTTCAGATGCGAAACAGCCTTGTATGCAAGTGCGCCTGCCTTCCTGGACACATTCTTTACCTCAAGCTCATCTTCAGCTTCATCAATCGATCCAAGCCCCACAAATACCACCATCTTCTTGTCTTCTCCAAGATACACATAAGTCTCCCCTGCTGCTCCCTTGGCTCCAACTCCATTCAGAAAATCCATGTATTTGGAATCAACACTGTCCATGTGTACCTTAACACCATCCTTCCCTTTGCTGAACAACACCAGCATCGCCTTTGCTGAATCTGCGCTTGTCTCATTTAGCACAGCCAACTTCTCGTAACCTAAGAGCTCTGCCATTTGGGTGTCAACAAACAAAAAAATTAAATTACCTCATTGTTTATTTATGCAATATCCAGGTTTTAGCCCATTAATGCGCATAATGATTATTTTAGGTGCATCAATGCTCTCCATCGTCTGTGCATCCTCATCATTGTATAAAGGCACGCCTTATTTCAACATACAATATACAGTCGTTGATGAGAATGGAAATGAAGAGATTCGACAGAAGCAGATGCAGTTTATTCTTGATTTTGAAAACACGCCACTTGCTGCAGAAAACTTCTATAACCTTGTAAAAGGAGGAGAAGAATTCAATAAGATTCCCTTGCATTACAAAAACAGCATCTTCCACAGAATCATTCCTGGATTCATGATGCAAGGAGGTGATATTGTCAACAGCAATGGCACAGGTTCCATTTCAACATATAAAGACGGGATACCATTTGAAGACGAGAACTCAAAAATACTACATGATACAGCAGGTGTTCTTTCCATGGCAAACAGAGGCCCAAATACAAATGGATCACAATTTTTCATTACTTTTGGACAACAGAAGCATCTTGATGGAAAGCACACTGCATTTGGCAGAATCATTGGGCAAGAAAGCTTCGATATTCTGAAGGAAATTCAACAGCTGGTCTCCATCGACAGGAAAACAAATGAACCAAGAAATAAAGTCACAATAATCGAATCAGGGATTAAGCCACTACCTGAGGATACACGAATTGAGCTAGACATAAACAACAACAGAGAGCCTACAGAGCTTTAATAAATCAATCTAAGTATAATATTATCTTTTATTATGAACCAGAGACACTCCAATTCAATTAGTGTATCCATCCTTTATAGTCCATAAACTCACACAATCACATACTTCCTAAGATCTGACAGTGATGTTCCAATCAACACATTCCCTGACTTCTCAACCATTTCACAAAGCACATTTTGTATCTTCGAGTCATCAAATAAACACACTCTTGTGCCTGCATCCATCAAACAATCTTTCAGTGAATCAAGAACTCGTTCTATTCCTCCTTCAATCTGGCTTTGGCAAATAATCGCATCAAGTGTTTTTTCCACACCTCTTCTCAAATCATTCAAAGGCATTTCTCCACCAGCCAATGAAAATCTCCACCTGAACGAAATAACTTCCTCAAATACATAATAACTTATCTTATACACCAAACTTGTATACAATGCAATTCTTATCCTTGTGGGCTTTTCCAATTCCATCGCCGATAACTTCAGAACAAGATGCTCAACAAGTTTAAGCTTCCAAAGAAACTGAAAAATCATCACAAGCTTCAATACACACTCATTTGTGATAACCATATTTGCAGGATACTCCACGTGGCTAAATAGCGCAAAATTCTCATATCTATTTTTTTCATCAGCAATGTACACGCCCAGACCAGATGCAAACTCATCTACTTGTCCATATGTGTTCCTAACAGCCATGTCAAGAATATAGCTGAAACTCTTGCTGCTAAGATTTTTACTATCCTTTAAATACATGAAGAGCGTTTCTATAAAGTCGCCTCTTCCAAAAAGAAAGCAATTTCTTGCTCCATCTATATGCTTCCAGATTCTCATGTCTCTCAAAAACCTTTTTTCTACTTGCTTGTTGGATATATCAAGAGCCAAATCAACATCATCAGCTAAACCAGGGCTGAGTATGTCAAGACAAGCATGTTTGTACAAACCTTCATGTGTATCACAGGCACCATCTACAGACATATTTTCAATTCCAAACATGCGATTTCCTTTTGTTTCGGCATAACTATCAATCTCAGATGTATGTATCTTATCTATACTGTCAGCATTATACTTTCTAACAAGCAATGCACATTTACCTATATAAAGTATTTTCTCAACCACACTGTTGGGCACAAATCTAGGAACAAGGCCAAAATCAACCGTAAACTCGTCCCATGGATTCACAGACATGCTTCTACAAATAAAAAACTCGTTTGTATCATCACTAAATTCACCTCGGAACACAAATGAATTCAAGCACCTGTTGATGTGCAAAAAGCTCGATTCAAGCACTTTTCTATAGAAATCACGACCTGAATACATATCAGGCTTCAAAAACTCAAATGGCATCTTTGGATAATCTGTGAAGCACTCATTGAGTTGATGAATGATCTGCAGCTTTATATATGCAGAATACATTCCTGAATAGAACTCAAGTAGTTCATCTTCCTGAGCCATTACAGCGCATTCATACTTCTCAAGCTCTTCTCTAACAACCTTATAGAATTGAGAATGCGCCTTTGAATGGAACGATTGTAAACACTTCAACTTTTTGTAAATGCATGCATTCTGGTACACCTGGAAAACAATTGTACATGTGTGTAGATCTATCTTATCTCTAAGATATCCAATTCCACAATCTGTAAAATATGATGTTTCAAATCCTAATGCACCTTTCTTGAGGTTTCTATTCAACTCATCAACAATTGAAGATTGAGAGTTTGACATCTTTATGATTATGTAGAACATTATTTTGTCAGCATCAGTTTTGCACATTCTTCGATACATCAGATATGCATTATATGATCTTGCCTTGATGAGTCTTTCGAGGTATGTTTCATCAATGGTTCTATTGGATATGCGTGTGTGTTTCAGTGCACTTTCAACAAGAAGAGGCGAAGGTGTCACTCTTCCACTCTTGAATATTGAGCTGATCAAACCTTTGAGTAACTCCTGCATGTCAAGGGCATTGACGGATGGAATTGAAAGTAATGCATGTGTACATGATGGATTAAAGGCGTACCTGCATAAATGTCACAGGTTTTTTTCACCCATGGAAAATAGGAAGCAAGAGCTTAAGAGAAATAGCATCAATGTGCATCAAAGGCTTGGAACAGATGTCCACGTGACATCAGAGGAGATGGATATGGAAAGAAGAAACACAAAAGCATATGAGTATCTTTGTAGACTGGAGGAGGCAAAGACATGGATAGGAGAATTTGTAAATGTACCTGAAACATTTGAAGAGTTTGAGGATGAGATGAAGCGAGGAATGGTGTTGGCAGAGGTGTGCAGAGCATTTGCTCCAAGATGTGTCAAGAGCGTGTTTAATGGAAGCATTCTTCAGTATAGACATACAGACAACATCAACTATTTTCTGGATGGGATTGTGCAGGTGGGACTGCCTAAACATTTTCATTTTGAAGTGATTGATTTGTATGAAGGGAAGAATTTTGCAAAAGTGATATATTGTGTTCATGCGCTTGCACACTTTTTGAGTTCGAAGGGAATATCGAGAAGCATAAAAAGTGCAAGGGGAATGGTGTTTTCAGAGGATGATATGGCAAGGGCGGATGTACAAGTTGAGAACATGCTGATGCCTAAATTTGATGAGATTGGAGAAAAGTTATGGGAGAATTTGAAGAAGGAGGAAATGGAGCACGAGAACAATGAAGCAAAGGCTGAGAGTGATGTGGAGCAATACGATGCAATTATTGAAGACAACGAATGCAGTTTTTTTTCAGAAGATATGAGTATGTGTGGAGAGTATGTTGAGATAGTGAAGTTGACTCTAAAAACATTTCTGTACAAGAAGTGTTTTGATGACATATATTTCAGGAAGGACGCATCTTTCTTTTCTATAAAGAAGCTTGCATTTTTGTTTTTTGGCGTCTCACCTGAGATGGGCAAAGAGAACCAGATTGAGAACCTGCACTACAAGATATCGAAGATGTTTGATAGCATCTATGAGAAGGATATGCAGATCAAGGACATTGAGATGAGGATAAAGCTGATGATACAGAACAGGATGGAGGTAGGTAATATTATAGTCAAGAGCCCAATAAGCGATGATATTGACACGAAGGTGTTTGAGAAGGTGTTGATGCTGTTAAGAAATAATCCAAAGTATCTCTCTGGATTGCTTATGCATGTTTCTGACCTGGATGCATTTGTGGTATCCATAGTAATTCCGATATTTTCAAATGTGTGTTCGAAGAAGGAGGAATATATGTTTGTGAGCCTAGTGTTGGAGACATTCCGTAAGGAGCTTCTGAATGAAGGACTTGATATCAGCAAGTTTGTGTTTATAGACATGTCACTTGGGATGCATTCTAGTGCTTTTTTTTCACTCGAGGTGTTTAAGGAGATTGAGCTTCCTATTCAGCATGAATTACCAGCAAGCTCGGCATGTCATAGATTGATGGTGAACTATTTCAGGGTTGCAAATAGCAGCTTTGCAATGCGAGATGGGATTCTTAGCATTGTGAGGAACCTGGAGAATATTGAACTGGATGCAAATCCGATGCTTATATACAGAGTGCTGTTCAACCAGGATGTGCTAGTTGATAAGGCATTGGAGAACGAAAGAGTAAGAGAAACCGTCCAGACAAGATTGATGGTGATACGTGGAGTGGTTACGTCTGTTCTTGACTTCCTTGAGTCGAATGTGGAGTCTGTCTCGTACATTCTAAGATATTTCTTTAAGCTTTATGGATCTGGAATGTTTTATTCTGAGTTTGTAATGCCGTTTATTTTGGCACCTGATGCATTCATCGAGTCTTTTGTTGTCAGCAAGGCATTGAGGAACAAGTGCTTTATTGTATCTAAGGTTCTTGGGTATGTGACAGATGAGGTT
Organism: Ordospora colligata OC4; assembly: GCF_000803265.1. Taxonomy (NCBI): domain Eukaryota; kingdom Fungi; phylum Microsporidia; family Ordosporidae; genus Ordospora; species Ordospora colligata. Next base: position 236,382 of record NW_014575403.1, on the reverse strand, counting down.
ACTGTATTTGAAGAATCGGATTACGGAGATGAGGGAATGAGAGATGAAGAGGTCGACACATGCATGAATGACATTGAAAATGAGAAAAGAAGCTTTGAATTGAAGTTCTATTCTCCTTTGTATCCGTTTTTCAAAAAGTGCCGTGAGAGATATGTCGAGATCCTGAGAAGACTTACGAATGTGAGTAGTCTCGACAATTATTTCCAGTTTGAATCCATGAATGATATTGGAAGAGTCAAAAAGGCAACAGTGTATATGCCGAGTAGTACGGCTAATCAGCTCACAACTCTGCTTATGAACAACACAAATCTACTTGATCCTGAGATGTGTGAGATTTTGGATACTTTGCCCTTGTTTCCAGATGACAAGAATAAGACACTCTCATTTATGATTTTTGGGCCTGAATGGCTGTGTTCTCAAGATTCTGAAAAGATGGCACTTGATAACTTCATAAGGGGATTGAAGAAGAAGCTGATATATGCGATATCAGTATGCAAGGGAAGGAACCTGATTGAGATGCTTGTGAAGGAATCTGACGAAGAAGAGCAGAATGCATATATGGAGCTGCGCAAGAATGAAAAGTCTGTGAAGAATGATGGAGAGCCTATGGGAGTGTATCCACCTGTGCAGTATGAGACTATTGATCATTTAAAAGAGTCTATAATTGATGATCTGAACTTTTTGGAAGGCAGGAGAATCACAACAAGACATAGTCTGTATTCTGAGATGCTGTGCATGTTGGCACATGACATTGTTGTTCTGAGGTTTATGTCTGAGGAGCGTAGCAAAGAGTTAAGGATTAACAAGCTTAGCTATGACAACTTGTGCTACAGAGATGATTATCTGTCAAACAAGATTGAGCTATATCAGAACTACTTGGAATCGTTTATAACAAAGCTCGCTATTAAGAAGAGGCCATTTTTTGCATTTAGCAGTTCAACAGATGAAATGGTAAGGGATTCAAAATATGGGACATACAAGTATAGTGCAGAGAGGTTGATGAGCATGGGAGTGTTGGCGCAGATGTACGAGTGCCTGGACATGTCTGAGATATTCCTTCTATTCCTTTCTGATTCGCCGCTACTTTTCAGCATTGAAGTGTATGTCCAGAACATACTGGTTTCACATCCTGTTTCGTTTAGGTTTGATGATCTCCTTAAGTTGAGGAAAAATGGAAATACAATTTGTGACATAGCAGGAATATGTTCTTTCAGTGTATGTAGATTTATTGATCTCATGAACTCCAAATATGTTGGATGTGAAGGCTAGCTTGATTGATTAAACCTTTCGCTACAAAACAACAATGCTTTTTACTACCTCATATAAAATCTAGTTTCTGGCTAATAATAAAGCATGTATATCTGTGTTTGTATCTCAGGATGCTTTGCCATCCTCCTTACCTAGGCGCATTATAGTCCCCTCCAAGTCTCCATTGCATGCAATAAGGGCATCAAGATTCCTTCTTGTGCCTCTGAATCCCATTTGCTTAAGCTCTGCGAGCTTCTCTCTATATTTTACAAGCTGGCTTTCTGCCTTCATGCCTCCTCCTGGAATCGCCTCATGGATGGGGCTGTCGATCTTTCTTCCCTCTTTAACCTTGCATCCTCCAATGATTCCGTCCTTGAGAGATGCTGATAGTGGATCTTGCACATCCTTAATCATACTGCTGATCATATTAATTCCTCCTGGAATGTTCTCAAGCTTTGACATGGTTATGTCGAGATTCTTCAACTGTGTGTTCATGTATTCAGGATTCATGGAAAGCATCTCCAGCTCTTCCTGAAGACTGGAACTATTCATCATCATCCGAATCTCAGGATTCGCTTCAATTTCATCCTTGAGCCCAGGAAACATCTCAATGATACTTTTCATTGCATCAGGGTTCTTCATGAAGTTCTTCACAAGCGGGTTCTTCATCATAGATGCACTGAAATTTTCCTTTTTGCCTCCACTCTGCATCTCCATCCTCTTCTTCAGATACAAAACGCAATCTGTGTTCACACCTAACTCTTTGAGCTCCTTGTTATTGTCATTAAGAACCCTATCATTGAACAAAAGTACTTGGCACTCAACAGAAACGCCCGTCATCTCCTGTATTTGAATCTTTAGCATCTCTAGCGTGTCTGTTCCCATAACATTTGCTTCAATTGCATTTGCCCGGTATCTAATCGTAAGCCTGATCGCCATGATAATGCATAGGGATGAGTTTTTATTTTTATTCTTTGGTTCAGCAAGATCACTGATGGATTAAAAGGAGAAACAACAAACCATTGGTGCTCTTACAATTATAAGCAAATGTATTAGTGCATAATAAAATTATTAGCACATGCATAAATAACTACAAGCACTTTATTACCTGTGCCATATAACATTTATAAAATACCTGCCCATGGATAAGGTAATTCATGAATTTGTTCTTGAAGAAAGCATTACAAAGCTTGGGGAGAGTATATACATCGGAAGGATTGATGAACTGAAAGCTATCATTATATTACAGAGCCAAAACGTCTCTGCCCATCTGCTCCACCAAATATTGCATCTTCCTAAACAAATAACACAATCAAACGACATTTACTATTCATATAAGGTTTGCATGCCAATGGAAATCCACTTCAGAGTTATCTATCCAGCTACTGAGGAGCATCTCAACAAGTATCGCTCTGTCAACAAACACATCGTTGAGACATACAACGAATACCTGCATTATGTTGAAAATAATTCACACATCAGCTCGAATTGGATGGCAAACCTTGTTAATAAAAGCGGAGAAAATATGAACGAACGAGTGCTTTATGAAGATAGTGAAATAATGATAGTTCCAGATTACAAATGGAACTTGGAATCAAAAGCAACACTGCACATCTTGGCAATATTCAAGGATCAAAACCTTAGAACAATAAGAGATTTAAATAGTCCAGACATTCTGATAAGAGCACACAAAAACATACTAAACACACTAGCAACGTACTTTGGACTTGGTGAGCCTGATGTGTTTCTGTTTTTTCATTACAGGCCAACATACTTCAGACTGCACTTGCACATCATAAATATTAACATTATTCATAAAGGAATTGCTTCCTCAGCAATATCAATTCCATTCCATGATGTCTTACACAACCTTCAGAACTATCCAGAATACTACAAAAGAGATATGCATGTTATAAAAAGAGATATTTAGAATAAAAACAAATCAGTGCGTCAAAGACTAGCTCTTGGCCCAATAGGCTACACTATTAAATTATATTACACTTCATAGTGAACATATTATATCATATGCCTGCTTAAGAGCCTTAAGTGTCATTTCAACCCCGGTTCTTTCTGTCTTGATTGTTTCTGACTCAGATGCTATTTCATCCAGATCGTCTCTATTGTATATTTCCATGAAAAGCATCTCCTGTATTTGGCTCTCTGACTTCCTGACGAGCTCACACATAATTGCCTTTGGAACCTGGTCAATAACAGTTTTCTTGATAATCTCGAAATAGGAGTCTACCATTGATTTGATAATATTCATTTCCATTGCCTCCTGTCCACTCAGTCCATCTCTAATCTTAAGTACATTTGGAATTGAATCAAGAACTGTCTTATTGTCCATTCCCTTGTAAAAGTCTATCTTCTCTGCTTTCCTGCTTTCCACTGCACCTTCATATTCCTTTGGTAGCATTTCACTCCACTTGATGAAGTCAGGATGCTTTGTACTGATGTACGCAGTATTCCAGTCAATGAATGACTCCACAAGCCGATGCGTTGCATCGCTTCGCTCCTTTAACATTGCAACAGCACTGCTGATTATCTTCTCGCCAAGGACCGGGTATCTTGCCATTATAGACACACTAACAATATGCTTAATCATTCTTACAAGCTCTGAAAATACAATACTCACAAGCTTCAGGCTGTGCATTCTAAATGACTCAACAGACTGCTTCGCAAGCTTCTCAAATGCTCCATGTCCAAAAAGCACCACTGATGACGATCCACTTGAATTGTATAACAGTGTTCTTACCTGATCGTCCTGGATGTTGTCAAATGCATTTAGTTTACTTATGAACCTTGCAAAGTGGTGATTAAATGCATAGCTGAGTCTTGCACCTCCCATTAGCTCACTTCCCTTAGACTCAAGATTTCCACAAAGAATGTCACTGAACCGCCTTGAAATGCTATTAATTATCCTCATTACGTTCTCTTTAGGACTCAAAGGTACATTTCCGAGATCCCGAAGATTTGCCTGTGCCTGAACAATCCCATTAGATATCTTTTCTTGAAGCTCAGGAAGACACTGTCTTATATGTTCATGAAGAATATTGTGCAACTTCGATATCAGATATCGCGTTCCACAATATGCTTTGTTTCTCTTATATGATTCATGTGTTGCAAAAAACTCCTCTTCGTCATCCAGAGACTGTTGAATGCCTTTACTTCTCTCTATGTCTAGTTGACTTCTGTTTACAACAGGAACAAATCCCAGTCTAAGGCATATCACACGACCTGCCAATACATCAACAACATCAGTACCGTTATCCATCAGGTCAATTTTTGTAAGGACGCCGATTGTTCTTTCATATCCGTGATCAACCTCTCTGGCAAGCTGAAGTGCATCAGAATTTGATATATCAGTATTTGCAGATGATACTGCAAGTATCAATGCATTCTTATTCGATACATACTTCCTGCATATCTCAGATATCTTGGCACATATATCTTTTGGCTGATCATTCGTGGGCACTCTTACTAAGCCTGGGAGATCAACTAGTGTTAGTGTCAAAACCTTTGGAGAGTAGTACTTCAATGTGATTGGCAGTGGCGATACATCGTTCTTGGACTTAAGGATTCTGCTGGTTTCATTTACTATTTCCCTTCTAACTTCTTCAAAATTAGTGTACTTTGTGTCAGGTGCATGGTTAAAAACAGCATAGTCTTCTGTGCTATTGTGGATGAGTTGAAGAATCAATGGCCTTCTTGTAACAACTCCGGTTCCTCTTGGAAGTATGTCCCTCCCAACAATGTTCTCTAAAACACTGCTTTTTCCAGAGCTCTGACTTCCGATAACCACTATCTGTGGAAGATCCATCCTGCTTGCTATGTTATTTTCCATGCATATGTCTTGCAGCTCGTTGATTTTCTCAATTAGCAAGTCCATAATTTTTATACTCGCCATGATTTTTGTTTATATTCAAACCGTGAAACATGATGAATAAGTTTCGGAGATGGCTGCTACCTTCCTCTCATCACAATCACCTTTTCTATCCCACATCTGCATTTTGTCGCAAGACACAGTCCGTTCTCACGTCTGAGTATCCTTGACACACTGTTGACTCCTGGAATCATGACTGTGTTGCACTTCATGCACATTGTTCTTTTTATTTGCTTTGCAAGTCGAATCTGATACTTGTTAGACATCGTCCTCATCTTCTTTATTTTTCTACGATGTAAATCCTCGAGATTGATCGCCTCCACTGCAACTGCATACAGATACTTCATGTGCTCTTCACAATCCTTGTGCATCCACTTATATGAGGATTCGAATTCAGCATTTTGTATTACATCCCTAACAAACACAGATGAAGGTTAAGGACGTGCTGACAAAGATAGTGCCAAGGTCAATATTGACGAGCAGAGGATATCCGACAATAGAGGTTGATCTTCAGACATCAATGGGAACATTCCGGGCATCCTGTCCATCTGGTGCATCCACCGGATCTAAGGAGGCTATGGTGATTTTGGACGGAGACGATGAATACAATGGAAGAGGAGTGAAGCACGCCATACAAAAAATTAATGTAATGGAACAAAATTTAATGATGCTTTCATGCAATGCCACAGATATAAATGGCATAGACAACTATCTTTTGAGTCTCGATAGCAGCCCAAACAAATCGAATGTTGGTGGAAATACAATGATTGCACTGTCTATGGCATTTTGTAAGATGTGTGCAGCGTTTTCTAGTATGCGTGTTGATGAGTATTTATCAATTACTAGTGGATTTGATAGGAAAATGCCTGTTCCACACTTCAATCTCCTGAATGGTGGGGCACATTCTGGAAATGGAATGAGTGTTCAGGAGATCATGGTTGCGTATCAGTATGATGATTTAGAAAGAAACATCGAATCTGTATGTGTACTTTACGAATCTTTGAGAAAGCTTATCGCAGAAGAGTACGGAAGTCTTTATGTGTCTGTAGGAGACGAGGGAGGCTATGCGCCTCCAATAAAAAGCATTGAAGAAGGACTTGATCTTATAATAAAAGCATCAGAGATGTGTGGAAGAACAAACTTTAGGTTTGCCATTGACTTTGCAGCCAACGAGTTCTACAGAGATGGGAAGTACATCTTTGATGGAAATGAATACTCCACCTCTGAGCTAGGAAAGAAGTATCTTGGAATACTTGCGAGCTATCCACAGATATACAGCCTTGAGGATCCTTTCAACGAAGGCGACTATGAGGGATGGAAATGGCTCACTCAAAATGCCGGTGCTAGTGTTAATATAGTTGGAGATGATCTGACAGTTACAAATTCTCGTCTTGTTGATGATGCAGGGGCAAAGAGGTTATGCAATGTGCTTTTGGTAAAGCCAAATCAAATTGGAACAGTGAGTGAGGTGATTGAGGCAATAAAGATTGCACGAATGCACAACATGAAAATAATGGTATCACATAGAAGTGGGGAAACCGAAGATTGTTTCATCAGTGATCTTGCAGTTGGTGTTGGCGCAGAATACATTAAGGCAGGTGCACCATGCCGTGGAGAAAGAGTTGCAAAGTACAATCAATTACTCAGACTGAATGAAAACAGACATAATGTGTAACAAAACCAAAATATGTTTGCAATAAAAGCATAATCAATTAAACGAACATTTATTGCATTAAACATTGAATACTCACTCAGAATCGTCCTCTCTACCTTTATGCTTTGTGTCTCTTTCAATCCCAAAGTAGTTATATAAAGACGGCATCTTTTGTATTACACAATCCGAATACTTCCTGCTACTCATTGAAATAAACTTTTCATATGTCACAAGATACTTCTTGCAATACTCACCGATTTCTTCATTATGCTTAATAAGACCCTGAACATTTCTATCTATTGGATTTACCTCGATCCTGGGTCCTTCGGATATGTCATCTAATGGTGAAGTATCTTTTGATTCAGGCTCCTTGCTCTTCTGAACCCATCCTCTTTTCTGTATATCTGAAAGAATTCTTTCCTCGCCATGCACGAGATACAAGTATGATTTCCCATTATTATTATTTCTTGCAGTCCTTCCAACACGATGAACATATGTTTCTATGTTGCATGGACAGTCATACTGCAGCACTGCATCAACATTGGGAAAGTCAAGTCCTCTAGATCCTAAATCTGTGCAGAACAAGTATCCGTTATTTTCCTTTACAAATCTTGTAAACACTTCAATCCTTTGCTTCTGTGTCATTCCACCGCTCAAGCAGAAAATTTTGCTGCGTAACTTGAGCCTCCCAAATAACAAATAGTGGAACTTCACTTCTTTGCATGTGCTGAAAAATACAATTGCTTTTATATCTGCATTCCTCTTCAAAAATGCATAAAGATTGTTTATCTTGTCTTTGATTTTCATCATGTAAAAGTACTGCTGCAGCCGTGATGGAAATCCTTCTTCTCTGTACACACAAACAATTTTTGGATCATCTAGTTCAAGAATCCTTGCAACAGATGCCTTTGGAGTTGCAGAAAATAACATCACCTGCTTCTTCTTCGGCAAATGCCCAAGAATAGACACAAGGCTTTCTCTGAATCCCATTTCAATCATTTTGTCTGCCTCATCAAGCACCAAAATTTGAACATTTCCAGTGTTCATGTATGTGTTTTCGTGCAGATGCTGTATAAACCTCCCAGGCGTACAAACAAGAATGTTTACTCCACATATCTTTTCAGATTCGCTTTCTGCCTCCATGCCTCCCATGACCAGTCCCATACTGAATCCTGCATACTTACCTACTTTACCCAGTACATCAAATATCTGTAGAGCAAGCTCACGTGTTGGCGTCACAACCAGACACCCAAGACCGTCCTGCATGTTCCACTGAAGCTCCTTCAAGCGGTGAAGCATAGGTATAACAAATGCAAGTGTCTTTCCACTTCCTGTTTGCGAGGATCCAATTACATCACCTCCTTCAAGACCAACAGGAATGACCTTCTGCTGTATCTCTGTCATTTCAACAAATCCATGCTCTCGAAGTCCCTTTTTTATGCTATTGTCTATCTTAAGACTGGAAAACTCCATTGGGGTGGCAAACAGTTAACATATACATATACCATTTTTGAATCGCTTTATTTACAGCCTCGAAAAAGCAATTGTATTTTACAACTGCCATCATATACCTTGGCTATACAGTTGCATGAAGCATCCGCTCCTTTACTACAACAACATAGTGTTTACAACTTTACTACATGTCTGGTTGTGCTAAACACTTCCAGGTAGAGGGGACACAGGTTGTGTTGGCTGTTCTGGCTGTGTTGGCTGTGTTGGTGGTGTAGTTGTTGCTGGCGGCGTAGTTGTTGCTGGCGGCGTAGTTACTGGTGTATTGGTTGATGCAGGTGGTACTATCGCTGTTCCAAACACTTTGTTCATGATTGATTGAATCTCAAACAATGCAATTGCCTGGAAGTCTGTGGATGATGCAGTAATCATTATATCAAGGTACAGGTATAGCTGAGCCAAGTCTGCCTGAGCACTCACTTGTTGAGCACAGACCTGTGCTGTGAAGAATGCAATGAAGTCAGTGCCATTCAGATGTAGTCCAATCACTATTGCATCAATTGCTTGTGAGGTGAACTCAATGTTCAAGCTTTCAAAGACTGCCATCTGCTTTGCAAACAATTCATCTGCATATGAGTTAATCAGAGGCTGCATGTTAGAGAATGCACTCAAGACCTGGCTTGAAAACAGACCACTGTCAATAAGACCCATAAGATCGGAGTGGCACATCTTATTGACTCTGCACAGGAGATCCTTCAGGACCTTCACTGCAGTCTCTTGTATGCTTCGTGCAAGAGCACTTGCCTCAGCTGTGTCCCATGCCTTGAGTTGTGTCACAACATCTGCAGGAATCACAAATCCAAGATCTGCAAGTGCTGCCAGCAGAGCAGTGTATTGTGTGCTTACGTATGCAGAGCTTATTACAGATGCTTGTGAAATTTGTCCTTGCAAGAATGCAACTACGCTTTCCTTGTACTGCTTTTCGAATCCGATCAAGTATGTGAACAAGGTGTTCTTCATCTTCTCAAGTGGGATCTCAAGCTCTGTTGCACACTTGCCTTTGTATTGCTCGCTGTTTGATGCGCATGACGAGCTGCTAGACGATGACATACAAGACGAGTATGATTCAGAGCAATCGCCGCTGTATCCACTGTCGGAATTAGATGAATCTGCGCATCTGTTCCTTCTGTTGCTTCTATCACTACTACTATCTGAGATTCCGCAATCAGACCTGCTGCTGGAGTCCATTTCATTTGAAGATGACTCGCAATGGCGTTTTTTCCCCATGAAATTTATGACGTCCCTCTTAGGCACCTCACAAGTACCACAGTCGTTTCTGAATGCATATGTATTGGCAATAGTTGAGCTGAAGCCCATGACGCTCAGGATCAATGAAAGTCTTGCCATAGTTGACAATGTTGTGCTATCAGATATTTATATGTTTGTGGTGTTGAGAATGTGTTCTATGGGATGTTCTTTTACTTATTTTAGAGACATGTAATTAATCAGAAGTCTGCAGATCTGAGCCATATAGCACATGTGGAGATTAAATCGATTAAGGTTTTATTGTGATTAGGGTATTGATTGCATTAATCACGAATAGTGATGAAACAGATGACATGCAGCAGAATTGCAATGTGGATGCACATATGTACAGGTGATTTTATATAAGAATACTGTGTGATAGAGACACTGAGAGAGTACAAGAGAAGACAGTGTAGTCCTTTTGGAAATACAAAGTGATTTTTGACCCCATTTGAATGGAAATCAAAGAGAATGGAGAGGACATGTTGCATTGCAGTGAAGGATTGACGGCAGTTGTGGATAGGCTTGATATGAATAATATGCAAGATGTGATTTGGGCATATAAGCATATTGACAGTGTATACAGGCATTCTAAAGCTGACTTTGGCAAGATTGTTGGAATGCTGACAATGCAGAAAGGAATTGATTTCAACACAGGCCTGATGATTTTGGAGGAGATTGGGAATGTGATGCATGCATGCTTTGGAAAGAATGTAATTGATGAGGAGATTATGTTTGTGATTGATAAATGCGGAGTGGATCTTGGAGATAGGGGCAATATGCCACTTGAATGGTGTGCAGATTATGTTTACAAGCTTGTATTACCGCTGTCGAGGCTCTTTACTAAGCAGGTTGTTGACATAGTTGCATTTCTATTTACTAGGACTACTGTTGCACAATTTGATGATTTATTTGAGATATTTACAGGCAAGAAGGATGTTCTGGCAGAGTTACATCTTTTGAAGGTACGACTGATGAGAGAGAGAAGTGCAAAATACATATGCACGAAATGCAGAGCACAGAGAATGGAAAGTGATGCAATTGAAGATTACATAAAGGCATTGAAGATATCTGGCAATAACACAGCAACTAATGTTGAGAACGATGTCATGCGTGTTAATGAATCTGAAATTGAAAGTGATAAAGAACAAATAGTTAGAACTGATTTTTATGCAATGGATGAGTTTGAGAGATGCAAGTCAATGAGTGTGGAAAAGCAGCCTGATGGGCTGGAGCTCTGCCAGGACAGGCCTTTTTCTGAGGATTCTCATGAAGAGAGTAGTAGCAAGGTTGAAGATGCGCAAGAGTGTTTGAGTGATTGCAAGCAGACGATAGTTAATGATTTTAAAGATAGTTTGGAACTCACAAGCCATGGATCTGGCACATTGATTGTGAATGCAGAGTGTAAATGCAAAGCATATGATCAATCGGAAGAGCGCCGTTGCCTAGATGAAGCAAAAAAGTATCTTCTGGAGATTGAATTGGCATCAGCAAAGTTTTTTATTGAGAATGCAGCATTGTATCTTGCTTTTACATTCGACAAGGACCTGCTTGATATGTTTAGCAAATATATTAACACTGAATATCGAGGAGTGTGTGCGATGAATCTTTTTAGAATGAAGACGGTGGAGGCCAGTGTTTTAGAGCAGATGGTTTGTAAGATGAGCGATATGAGGAAGGAGATACTGATGGCTGAGAGTCTTGTTGTTTCTTTGGCTACTGCAAAGATGTATGTTGCATGGTGTGCTGAGACATTTGAATCGATATCGACGCAGTCGATGAATGATTATTTGGAAATCAGCAAACTGTATGCACGGTTTCTAAGGGTGTTTAGGCATAGAAAGATGTTTTTTGTATTTGATGGAATATGTGGAAGCCGAGTTGAGAGAATAAGCAGCTCGGTGGGGAAGCATCTTGCGAATGATCTGAAGGAGATAATTGAGATGATTCTGAGTTTGTATGAAAGTAACAATGAGATAGATGATGGTGTTGATAAGTTGAAGAGCTGTATTATTATAGATGATGAACAGTGTGAGGGTGTAGTTAATGGTGCATGTGCTTCTGATGATCTGAATTGCAATGTAGCACATCAAGAAGCACATTGCAGTAAGTGCAATGAAAATAATGAAGAAGAAATAATTTTTGAAGGGATAAAATGCAATGAAGCATCTGAGGCATTTGTAAGAGACAAGCTGAAGGAAAGGATTCTGGAGATATGCAAGTGCGATAAGAAGGTGTTTTTATCGCAGATAGGAGTTATTGAAAACTTTGATGAGGAATTCCGAACAAGAGTGATTAAGGTATTGTGTAGTAATTATGATGAGGATTGGCGATATAGAAGGGCATTGTTACATTGTTGTAAGATGCATCCTTTGATATTTAAGGATAGTGGGATAGTTGAGTTGTTTGCCAAGGATCGAGTTTTTGCTGTCAGAAGGACTGCATTGGATATGAAGCAAGAAGAAGATGAAGTAGAAGCGAGGCGTGTGAGTGCCATTCAAGAGCAAAGTGAAAAGCTATGATAGAATGACTGATATGAATGGAAATGTTTATCAGATGATAATAAAGATTAAAGAAGTATTTTGTAAATGCATTTTGTATATGATATTTAAGTGATGAAAGTGCAGTGATTAAGTGTTGTTTAAGTGAATTGTAAGCAAATGATACTTAAGTGATGTTTAAATGATGTGATTTTAAGTTATTTTAGTGAAATAATGTTTAAGTTATGAAATTCAAGTGAATTTAAGCTATGTTTAAGTTATAAAAGCCAAGTGAGTTTAAGGTATTATATTAAATGATATGATTTGAATGAGTGTGTTCACCCATGATAGATTTTCCAGATGTGAAGGATGATCGCAGTTTATATATGTGCACAAGAATATTGAATGTCAGTATGCTTGGGTCTCCGAAATACAATGGCATGTTTGAATTTGGTAGGAAGAAGCTGCATGTCCCTGATATTTTTGCTCGTTCAAAAACCACGATTTGTCTGAAAAGATCGAAAAGAGGAATCTTTCTTGAGATGATCGACAGTGACACATTGATATACTCGCTCAATGGGCGGGTTTTCAAAATTGTTGGGAAAGAAGAGTTTGCATTTAGTGTGAATGAAATATGCAAGAGACTTGTTGTTGGGCATGGAAAGGCATTTATTCTGACAAGTAATCACTTATATGTGTATAACCGCATGAATGTAGAGATCCTGAGAATGGATGCACTTGATCTTGTAACTTCTCCGTTTAATGAGATATTTGTACTAACAGCATCCAAGATCCTGATATTTAATGAGAAGGGAGCTAAAGAGGAGTATGAATATAATGGAAATGCTACACATATACACTTCTATCTGTTCAGGGAGCTTATTGTTGTTAATGAGAACACGGTGTTCCATTTGAATCTTAACACAGGATTTGTAAGTACTTTGTATTGCTCGAGATCGCCGATAAAGACCAGTGTTTTCCGAAACAGACTGTATATTGCAGAGACAAACAAGATGACCTCTTTAAACATTGAGGAAAGAACGTCTGAATCCATATACACAGGCAGACACCTGAAAATTGCAGTTGGGGACACGATGATTGCATTGTATAACACAAATGGAGAGTTTATTTTTTGCGACAGATTTGACCTGATAAACTCACACGGCATGATGTATGATATTGATGCGCATGAATTTCTTGGATTCTTTTTTTGTGGAGATAAGTGTTATTTTTTGTTTAATAACAGGATAGTTAAATGGAGCGCTGATGGGATGAATGTATCAGAATTAGTAGATGACGAATCTGGGGATTATAGAGTTGAGTTTCCAGATAATATGGAAGAGTTGAAGAAATGGCATAGATTTAATAGAAAAGTCAAAGAGAAATTTGAGCCGGGCAATGTAAACAAGAAGTTCCATGAGATGCTGAGGACCGTATTCAGGAAGGATGAAGAAGCGACAGCTAAGAAGGAAAACAAGAAGAAAGTAAAGTATGTAGAGAGGAGACGCGGAGGATTTTGAGCATGTAATTTAATGTGGGATTCTAATGTACTGGTTGTGATTTATTACAGTATATGTTTAAGGTCTTTTATATGTGTTGAGCTATTAGATGATTTTTATTGAATATTGTGATTTATCATAAAAGATGTGTGCGAGCCCTGGATGGACGAGTTTGTTTCGCTTCTTGCAGTTCTTAAGAAGAACGACAAGATTGTACAGAACGTGCTGTTTATGATTTCCGAAGGATTTAGGTACAAAGAAGATGTTGTTGGAGAAGAATTGTTGAGGCAATACAGGGAACACAGCAACACAGATGCTCTTTTGGATTTTTTGCATCTTTTATGCAGCAAAGATATAAGATATCTTGATTTTTTCATGCAACATAGAAGGGAGTTTTCAGGAGATCATGAGTTTTTAAAGCTGCTTTATGGAGAAGACAACAGCGGAAGCAAGAGAGTCAAGACTGATACAGATGCTAGCGATATTATTGGATGCGGAAATTATAATGACGAGATAGGTATTGCAGATGTAGAGAAGACAAAGAAGGAAAGCAAAAGCACACAATCTGTAAAAATTGAGAAAAACAAGGATGTGCAATCTGCAAAGAATGAGAAAAGTAAAGACACTCAATCTGCAAAGAAAGAAAAAAGTGTATTTGAAGAAGCGGTGGTTAAGAATACAGGTGGTCGAAAGAATGGAGACACCAGGACTCTTAGCAACGAATATCTGCAGGAGACTGTAGATCCATTCATACTGTACCTTCCAAACCAATGTAAGCTATGTGGATTGAGATATGAAAATTCAAAGAAAGGAGATGAACAGATGGGAATACATATTGAGGAGCATCGAAGAAAGGCAAGGGTAATGGGAGAAAAGGACTGTGTTAGCAGGGAGTTTTTCCCTACTCTAGAAGCATGGACAAAAAACATTGAGAAGATTAAGCTGAAGCTTGAGGTGGAGAAAGTGGAGAAAATTGCTCATTCTGGAGGAGCCGTGTTCTGTGGTGTATGCCACAGCCGAATTGAGGTTGAATGGGATGATAATGAAGATACATGGATGCTTAAGGATGCAGTGCCACTTGAAAAGGCAGGACAGACGAACTTCTGTCATAGAAAATGTGTTTTATAACTCGGTGTATGAGGCATATCAAAGATTAGTGATCCTATACAGTTGGTCAAATATAAATAGAATATAAAATAAAATAAACTTCAATTAGTGTTATTGTATTCTGATTTGATTCGTTTTTCTGGGCTTTCAATATCTGTACCGTTACTACTTTGAGTAAGACAATTAATCCTGAATGTTATAACCTGTATGAGTGGTTGATTGTATTGCGGAGCAAGATTGCTTCTTACTGAGCATTTGAGGGCCTTGAGAATTTCAATGTCCGATTCATTCTTGATGATGAGCTTGGCCAACTTCAGGTATCTTTCTGGAAATTCTGTGAAAATCAAGAATTCATAGAAGCAGGCAGGAGAGAAATACTTCCTGTCTATCAGTCCAAGATCTATCTTTTTGTTTGTCTCAGTGCATCTGAAGAACACAGTCCAGTCAAATTCTTCTTTGCACACATCAATAATAAGCATTGTCATTCTTACCATGTCCTCGTTTTCTTGTAGTAAGCTGCAAAACATTTCAAATAAGTGTGTCCTGTCTGTGCACTCTCTATGTTTGAACACAATCTTCATGAGCTTCATGGATCTTTTAAATATTAAGCTGATATGAGTGTGACAAGAAATAAACATAAGAACCGGAGCAATATCATACTTACATGATACGTTATTTTCAATAATTGCTTCAATTGCATCAAGAACTTTGACACACGTTACCAATGATTTTGATGATATCTTCTTCTTCATATTTTTGAAAATCACAGACAGATTCTGATTTACCTTATTGATTTCTTCACTATCTTCACTATTAAAAGCATCTGTGTGCTCATCATTCATGTGATTTTCACAATCCACCTGAATATTTGAATCACTGTGGCTGTCACTTGTATTGATATCATCAATAGAATCTTCGTATTCACATTCTGCATTTTCTTCTGTAAATTCAAACTCAGACATAAACCCGTAGAATTTACTTTTAAGTCCTGTTTCTGAAAGAATAAGATCTGAAAGAGCATTCATGGCTTGATCAATTCTTTCTTGCTTAGCACTCCAGTTTTTAAAAAAGTATATAACAAATGCTCTTGAGAATGTACTCGGGTCCTTAAACAACTCGATCATACTTGCATTAAACTCTTTTCCTATTATGTCTTTCGCTGTAAACACATTCAATGCGATCTGATCCATCACATCTAGCTCGGTGTCTATCTGCTTGGATGCTTTGTGATACATATTCAACACCTTGATCTTGCTTAGAAGTTCATTCTTTTCTGGAAAGCTCTGCAGCATAAATCCTATCAGATGGTTTACATTTTCCCTTAGCATTTCCTTGTTCCTTGCCATTTCAATTGACACAGCATTGATATTGTCTACCGTTAACTCAAGTGATTTCATGGGTGTTGCATGTTTTGACTTTGGTTATATGTTAATGCAACATGGCATAAAAGCCCTTAGAGATGGCAACAGTTAGAATGAAATCTGACCAGAAGAAGACAATCTTACTCGAGATGATACGGGAGAGCAAATCATTCTTTAAGCTGCAAGAATTAGAGACAATAGGATCAAAAAAGGGAATAGTTACCAATACCATTAAAGATATATTGCAGCAGCTTGTTGACGATGGACTAATTTTCAACGAGAAGGTTGGCATAAACAGTCTATACTGGTCTTTTACATCGGATGGACCACAGAAGAAAAGGATGAGATGCAAACAGTTGGTAGAGGAATGCGAACGCTTAGAAGAAAACATAAACAACAAGAGGATGTATGTTGAGAAAGAAAAGAAGATTAAGAAGTATACTGAGGAGAGAAATGAGCTTGAACAGACGCTAAACATGTTGATGAAGATCGATGAGGATCTGAGGAGAGAGTTAGACAAGTTTCAAGATGTTGATCCCGAGGCATATAAAAAGCTTATTTCAGATAAGGAAAGTGTTGTTGATCAATGCAATAAGATAATCGATAACATCTTTGTTGTGCAGGATTATGTTTGCAATAGGTTTTCAATGGATAAGACTGATTTCAATGCAGGATTTGCGATTCCAAACGATCTTGATTACATCCAATGACTTATGCATGAGTTTGAAGTAAATGGTTATGATTTGATCATTTGATTTGAATGCAATTTGATTAGAGATTGCATGGTTTATTTATTTGTTGAAGAATTGGCCCTGTATGATTGATAGAGCAGATGATGTGAATGAGGAATATGTTATGATGGCGCCTACTTATCCAGATGGAAATGTATTTGAGTATGAGGAGATAAATACGGAACCTGCTAAGTACAGAGTTCCTACAAATCGACCGGTGAGGATATACTGTGACGGAGTGTATGATTTGTTTCATTATGGACATGCAAGAAGTCTCAAGCAGGCCAAGAATTTGTTTCCAAATGTTCACTTGGTTGTTGGGGTGACAGATGATGACATAACAGTAAGGCTGAAAGGAAATCTCGTGATGAATGAGAATGAGCGTGCGGAAGGATTATACCATTGTAGATATGTGGATGAGGTGATAACAAGTGCACCCTGGGTTCTTACCATGGACTTTTTAAAGAAGCACAAGATTGACTTTGTTGCACATGATGATGTTCCATACAAGGGAGAGGGGATGGACGACATATATAAGTTTGTGAAGGATCAAGGAATGTTTTTGCCGACCAGAAGGACACTTGGGGTGAGCACAAGCGGAATCATAGCAAACATAGTACGAAACTATGACATGTATGTGCGAAGGAATCTTGAAAGAGGGATGTCTGCAAAAGAGCTGAATGTTTCGTATCTGCAGGTAAAAAGAATGAGGATGAGTAAGAAGATGGATGAGATAATCAAGAATGTTGATATACAGAAGGAGCTTGATGACATCAGGTGGGAGATCAAGATTGCAATGAAGTATTGGGAGAAGATATCAAATGAAGTCATTTCTGGGTTTATTGACAGCTTTTACCATAACAAGACATCGAACAAGTTTCTTAATCGCTTGGTTGGGTTTGTGAAGCACAAGAAGACTTGCCCTGCTGTTTCGTAATAAACAAGTATTTCCAAGTATTTTAATATTGGCTTTGTGCCCATTATGTTTCTCCCAACCAATGCTAGTCCTGGTGAAAAGGAGGCAATGGAGATGAAGGGGCCTCTTATGCTTATCCGGAGATGTATGGTTACTAAGAAACCTGTGATTGTGAGCCTGCGGAATAATAGGAAGGTGATAGGCTGTGTTGTGGCTTATGACAGGCATTACAACATGATACTTATGGATGCAGTAGAGACAGGAGTTACTGGCAGTAAGAACAAGGGAGCAAAAAAACGAAGAAAGCAAGTGAGTCGAAGACTTGGCAATGTGTTTGTTCGGGGAGACACTGTGGTACTGGTTGCAAGTGGAGTAGGATCTGCATCACATGCACAAAAGACGATTGATGAGTCACAGAGTGAAGACAAACAGCAATTGAGGAACACTGCAGATTCAGAACAGCAACCGTACAATTAGATTAAAATGTATGCCTTTATCAATTATATGATAGTTAGCATTTGTATATGCATCCACTTGACAATCCAGGCATTAACCAGAAAGCTTCGAAGGTTGCATAGGGGCAGAAATATTTTTTGTTATTACTCTTGCCTGATAGGCTTTAACAATATAGAAAGATCAAGAACGATTTTATTTTATCATTTCTTAAGACTGAGCATTCAGCTTCATCTTTCCGTTTGCATCGAAGTATCCAATTTCTGATCTCTTTTCAAATCTCAATCTCTGTCTACTGCGTCCGCACACTTTTCGTTCTTTGTCCTTGACTGGATCCTTTGGTGTCTGGTTTCTGACTTTACCTGCCTTGTTGATAGTTATAGCGCCTGCCTAAAGTTAGATTTGCTCCTTGAATGCTTGCAAGGTCTCACTTACCATTTCAAAGGGGTTGCATCTCTTGAAAAAATATCGTGGATGCAACATCATGCTGGAAAAAATTATCCCTTACAAAATGGTAGGTGCCTTTGAAGAAGTTTAACTGTAGAGTTTGGAGCTTGAGATCACAGGTATGAGAGATAACAAGCTTTTGTCAAGAAAGGAGCTTGAGGTAGTTGCGCATCATCCAGGAATGGCATGTCCGTCAAAGGAAGAGGTGCGGGATAAGATTTCGGAGCTGTATCAGACAAACAAGAAGAACATTGTGATTGCAGGGATGAATAACAGGTATGGGACGCACAGGTCGATGATGAATGCAAGGATATATGCATCTGCAGATATGCTGACACAAATTGAGAAGAAGAACATTGTTGCAAAAATGACAAGAACAGAGATAAAGATCAAGGCCAGGAGGGTTAGGAAGGATGAGAGGAAGAAGAGCTATAAGATGTTTGGTACTCTTAGGAGGAACACGAGGAAGGCTGAGAAGAGGAGCAATAAATGAGAGGTGTTATGAATTTATTTTTGATATCTTGTGATTTTGATTAGAAAGGAGGTTGATTTGGGATTACACGCTATACGATTGCTAATGAGAGTGTATAAGAATTTTGTGCTTGCTAATGAGTGATGATGAATTATCAGTGTTGGATGATGAACCTTAAGATGACGCACTAGCTGAATGTATTAGTTGAATATTAGTTGAGTGGTGCATTAGCTGAATGTATTAGTTAAGTGAAATGTTGAGTTATGATTAAGTTGAATAGCAATTGAATAATAATTGAGTAATGCATTATTAGATAACAATGGGATGTTGTTAAGTGATTCCCTGCTGACTTAGTAGCTGAATATTGTTAAGCGACACATAGCTCAATATTACTTGAATGAAGTGTTGAAAAAACTGAAGAAGAAAAGCCTTCTATAGATGAAGGCTAGAATTAAAGAATGGGAAAATGTTGAAAGTAGAGGAACACCATCGAGGATATTTGTTCAGGAGAAGTATGGCTATATAGAAACTTACACATGCCCAAATGGAATTTCTGCAGTAGTGATTCCACAAAATATACCTTATGAACTTGTTGAAAGTACAATCAATAAGAAGATTGCAAAAGGATCGGTGTTTATTATTGCAAGTGGCAATCAAATTTGCTTTCCATTCGACTTTATCATAAAGGAAATCCCAGAATCCAAACAGATGGAGTATGTGGCAATCATACAAAAATCAAGTTGAAATAAGATATCTGATCTGTATCGTTTGGAATACACTAAGGATCTTCAGATCCCTTTGCAATTCTTACGAATTTGTCATAATCAGAATCTAGTAAGCGCCCTGCACATGTATTCAATGCATCCTCTGCAGATATATCAACAAATATCACATGCAGGTTTGCAAGTATACATTCAAGTCCATAAATAGGTTTCCATCCCAACCTTAGAATTTCCATACACAAATTTCCATTTTCATCTATATTAGGATGAAATACACGATCCAGGCATATCACCTTTGGTGATTTAAATGGATATTCGCAGGGGATCTTCACCATAAACCTTAATACTCTTCCTTCATATATTCCCTCAAAAACCATCATTGTGTATTCAAATTGTGCACACCATCCATCGTCTGCATCAACCATTAATAGCTTTGTTGCAGAAAGATGGTGCAGAGAATCAAGTTCATTCTGTAGTCTGAATTGTGCAAAACATGCTTTGTGTCCTTTTTGCCGAGAATCATTCATGCATTCATGCTTCATAATCACCAGGGGCTCTATCTATACCAGCATCCTGCCCTTGTTACACGCCATTACGTATTTCACACTCTGAATAATGATGGAGTGCATCAATAAACACATCTAGTGAAAATGCTTTTCTACTGAACCAGATCTCACAGTCCACAAGCGAAAGCGGATTATCCACTCTGAATTTGAACCTGTTGTTGCAAACAATCACCAACGAATAATGTGTTTGTGTTTCTTCAAAGTCGATTTGGGTACCATTAACCTGGCACCTAACTAAATCTTTCATTAAATTGGTTGTTGTTCCATACATATCAACCACAAGTATCGTTTTTGGATACTTATTCAATCCATGTACACTTCTTTTGTTCCATCTCATACATCCAATCATACAGAGCACAGGGTCTGTAGTAATTACCTTCAAATTTACAATACAACATAGCTTAGTCAGCTTTATTTAGATAACTTCAAACGCATTTGCGGACTTACTCTCCTTCCCAGTAAAAACAAACTAACTCCAACCACCATCACAATACCGGCACATCCATACATCCACATAGCATAATCATTAATGGCCTCATCATCATTAATGGCCTCAGCAGAATATGTAAAAAGGATTTTATGGGTCATGACTTGAACATCCGGTTCCCATAAAAAGAATACTTTCAAGAAATACTTGTATGGAATGTTTTCTTCGTTATTAATAATCTCATCGTTCCAAACCTTCTTGACGTATTCGATTTCCATCAGCGAATTAAAAAACTTGAATGGCCAGAATAGAAGAACGAAGTATATAGCATTTTTGAAGTACGAAAAGCATGGATAACAACTAAGCATGTGCAGAGTAATAGGTACTGTTGTAATTGCCATTATGGTATGAATGATCAAATTACAAGCGCTATAAAGCACTGCATTGTTTTTTGGTGAAAACATGCATCTCAGCATAACATTCGTCATGAGCATAAAAATGAATGTTATGAACAGTCTTATGACAAAATAAGACGTAACTCCTTCTCCCATTCCAATTCCAAAGTAAATCATGCATATGGCAAAACATCGGTACACAATAAGCGGAATCTCTGCAATAAACACCGACAAGTACAATGTCAGAATCCCATATGCTCCCTTCTTTACCTCCCTTGTGATATAGCTGAGGTCTCCCAGCATCGAGGTGCAAGGCATCAGTCCAAATATATTTGTATTAAACCCAAGATATTCAACAAGAGGAGTCTCAAGCATGTTGCTGTGTAAAGACGGATCAACATCCTGTCTATACAACTCAATAATCTCCTTAAAATTCATATCATAAATAAACTTGGTATTTCTTATAGGAAGGCCCGCTTTAAAATCATTATGGTGATTATATTCAACATAAGCTCCCGCCATAATGTTACCAAGTACAAAATACGGTAGAAATCCGAAAATAAACAATAGAAAGAGCATCTCAACAGCCCTACTCCTCAAAAACTCCCATGTTCTCCACTCAATGGCCATGTGTCTCAATGCAATCTGCAGCGACTTTTTAGGCTCAACTAGCAAACAAACCTTGTACCTCGTTCCTGTTGTCATGTCCTTGCCTTTGATGGTTTCTTCTCCCCTTGCTGCTGCTGCCTTTGCAATCTCTTGAATTTTTTCTTTGTTATCAACTACCTCAGGAATCATTGAATCTTCAGAAAACAGCTCAAACAAAAACTCACTCAGCGAAAGCTTACCCTTTCTCTCTACTCCATTCTTCTTCAGAAATTCATCACACTCACTTACTTGTCCAAAGTACACAACAGATCCTTTGTTCATAAACAGCAGGTCATCAAACAAATCAAACAGTCCTGGTCCAGGCTGATGTATGGTTACAATCACTATCTTGTTGTGCTCCTTGGCGTAGTCACGGATGCCCATAATCAGATTTAGTGCAAGGTGTGAATCAAGACCAGATGTTGGCTCGTCAAGCAGTAGTACATCTGCTCCAACAACCATCTCTGCAGCTATCATCACCCTCTTCCTTTCTCCTCCAGATATCGCTTCCATCAGCATTCCCTTGATTTTATCAATGTGCAGCTTTTTCATCACATCATTGACCACTTTGTGTTCCATATCCGTCTCGTTTTTGGTCTTGCCTGTTCGCATTCTAATAACATTCTGCATAAACTCACCAACTGTTTGTTTTGGAATTGAACAATCATCTTGTTCAAGATATACCATCTTCTTCAACCATGAGTTCCATCCCCTTTCTTTTTCCTCATGCAAGATGCTTCCGCACGTCAGCGAGTTCGAGTGTACATATCCAGCAATAAGTGACATAAGCGTTGTCTTTCCGCTTCCACTTGCTCCCATTACCGCAGTAATCTTCCCTGACATAAAATTCACATTCATTCCGTTCAAAAGCATAATCTGCTTCTCACTCCGCTTCATGTCTTTGTTGTCGACTTTCAATGCAACATTTCTCAACTCCAGATATTTTCCAGTCATATCAAGGGTGAGCAACTGTACACAAATATTCTAAAATTAGATACTGTGATTGTTGTTCATATAAAATTTTATAATAAATCGAATATTTAATATTTTTACGTTAATATTCCAATAATATCATTAGTGCCTATCATCTTCCATTCAATAGCATGGTGTGAATGTTCACTGGATGTGTTATTAAATACTCATCCATACTTTATTATACGTTTATTGATAATTGGTCTTGGATTCCATCATTATCATGTGTCTTCAATCATGATGAATAATTATCACGCATCAACAATTATCATGAATTATCAAATACTTCTTGTATTATCACATCATGCTCTACTTATGCTCTCTTTACCACTTTAATCAATGCTATTATCCTTTGTTCTTCATATTTTCTTTCATAACCTCCTCCATTTGCCAACTACCACATCTACTTCATAACCTCATTCACACACTCCTCCACATTCTACTGTTAGTTCATCTGTGCCGCCTTCTTCTTCACATTACTGAATGCTTCTCTTTCGCCATCTGTCTCTTCACACAGTAGCTGCTTGTGCCTCTCAATATACTCCAGATCGCTCTGTTTGTTTACCTCCTGTCCACTCAGTATCCTGTCCTTGATAAAGTAGTCCTCTCTGCGCTTCCTCACTGCTGCTATCTTCGGCATTGCCGCCAGTGTCTTCTCCAGTCCTTCACGATCATATATTCTCAGCTCTGCAGGTCTGTGCTCAAACTCAAGCACACGGTCGTTGCACAACTCCTTACACATCACCTTCCTTGAGATCTTCGTCCACCTCACCTTCCTCGGATTCACTCGCCTCTCAAATAGTTTCCTGCACTTCGACCTACAGAAACGAAACACCTTCGAGTCGTTCCTCACATACACACTTCCATGCCCCTGATATATGCTTGACGAGCAGAACCAACACTTCTCAATTCGCATTGGGCCCCTGTGCTGCATTGCTTTTTCTATGCAATTCATCGATCCTATGCATAACAGAACAGTAGATGCATAAATAACAGTAAATCCATTCCACCATAATCATACTTAATGATAGATGAATAACAAAGTAATCACACTAATGAGATATCTCCTCACTTCATTCACATAAACATATAAACTCAGTTCATTCAACCCCATCAACCAAATGCTTCCAAAAATGAATGTTCCCACACGTCTTGGAAAAGAGTATCTGCTTGAGCACAGAATGCATAAAGCCATCTCAAAGCCTGCCCAGCATCCCCATCAGGAAGATAGCAGATCTTCAATCAACCATCGTACAGTCCTTTGTAAATTTTTTTTGATGAACTCTTGCAGGCACGGCGAAAACTGTACTTATTCTCATGAAACAAGTAAGTTTCCATGCAGAATGTACTATCTGAATAACAACTGCAACAAGAAAGATTGCTCTTTCTCACATGGCCCATTCTCAGATGATGTGATATGCAATCTCATAAGCGAAAAACATGAGACTGTGCAATTCAAGTCAACCTTGAAATAGTAATACATGTTCACAAAGACTATGGTAATAATTTAATCAAGTTTATTTTCTTCATTATCCTCTCCCAACTCTTCAAAGAACTTGACTAGCTTTCCAACACGGTTATTCCTTGTGAACGACGCATTCAGCTTCTTGTCTGCTGAGTCCTTTACTTCAATAAAAAGAATCATGTTTTCATTTTCCTTTACATCTGAGCTTGCTTTTTGATTACTGGCCAGTTGCTTTTCGCTTTCAATCTGTGCTCGTACCTCGTTCAGCTCGTCTTCATTGGCTCGCCTTGTAAAGCTTGTCTCAACAAAGGATGCTTTACTAGAGCATGTGTCACTTGGAGCATCAATTGAAGGAATAAATGCAGCAAGCAGAGCAGTTTTCAGCTCTCTGTCTACACAACCAAAGTCTGGTGTGGGTTTCCCTCCGCTCAGTATTGACTGACTAGGATTGTTCAATCCGATTTTCTTGATTGCTGTAGTGCCTCCAAACACCTGCGCTTGTATTTCACTAATTGCATCCCTGATCGCATTAGGCTCGTTAGTATCGCTGCCATTTGTATTATCAGGCGTCATATTGAATCCATTCGTAGATTTGCTTGAATCCGCCATTATATCGTACGGACCTTGCATCAGCTTGCATGTAGATGAAATCCCAAGCTCTCGCAATACATCTTTATCTGCACCCTGGTTGATAATAACAACTTCTCCCTCCACCGGTATTTTCAATCCTTCAGATAGAAGATTCACGCTTGTAGGTCCTTTGAACTCATGATTATGTCTACTATCACAAATAGTCTTTTCTTCCAATGATGATGAGTTGCTCTTATTCAATGAGCAGTAACTTGATCCAGATGAGTTATTCTTATTTGACGAACGACAGCTTGAATCGCATGGACTTATGGTGTGTTCAAGCATATCGCATAAAACTCCATTAACTGAGCAATAACTATCATTAGTACTTAATGAGTCACTTTCTTCATTATCGAGTTGCGGCAGTGGAAATTCATCATGCATATCATTTAAGTACATCACATTATTCATGCGATCAGATTTGTTCTTCCGGTACTTCTGATCTTTTGTGTGTGCTTGATGTATATTTGGCTCCTCCTCTGACTCATCAGCATTATATGCACTGGATATGTCAGAAATCTCAAGGATGATGGGATCATGGCTACCTTTGGATGCAAGAGTGGCTTTACTATCGCTCTTCACAGCTGAGCCACGCGATCGTCTTCCATATAACTCCTTAGGTGGCACACTCCTGTCCTTTCTATCAAAGTGGAACGATCTTATGCCATCTACAAACGAGTCTCCCTGAAGACTTTCAGACTCAAGATCTTCAATAGGGCTGATGTGCTTCAGCTCATATCCATTCACTTTTCCACTGCCATTCACAATGTAAACATCAAACTTCGAGACCTTGTCCTGCTCATCGTCATTGTTTTCATGGCTCAGCATGCATGCAGCGCCAAGTACATGCTTCATTATGCTTGACTCCGATGGAGATTCAGTGCTCGATGCAAACTCTTCTCTTGCCGTGTGCATTGCATTGCTCCAGTCACTGTCAGTTGCATGCTGATCCTCGATGGTTTCCTTGTCAGGCTTTCCATCCATCTTACGAAGACATGCTCGCACATACATATCCAAATGGTCTTTGCATGAAAACCAATCACATTCTTGAGTACTGCTCTAATTGGTTTATGCTTAAATCATGCACACAAGTGTCCAATCACAACATTCCGTTGTATGTAACATTGTTCACACTAACATTGATTCAAACATGTAAGGCATCGTAGTTTCCACTGATGTATTCTTGCTACATGATTTACTAGGATTGAATCATTTGTTGACATTATCAGGCATCAGCTAATCTAGATTTTAGGATCCAAATAGTTAATATGTAGATTTACAATGCCCTGAATGCAAAGAGAATACGACTTCATCATTTACGGCGCATCTGGATACACAGCAGCCTATGTTATTGATTTCTTCAAGAAAGAAGACGTAAGGCTTGCACTTGCAGCAAGAGACATCAGTAAGATCGTAGACACTGATCTTCCAAAATATGAATGCCAGGTGGATTGTATTGATAATATTGCTGCAAAAGCAAGAGTGTTGATTAATTGTGCAGGACCTTATTATTATCATGGAGAGGATGTAGTGAAAGCATGTATAAGAAACAAAACACACTATATGGACATTACTGGAGAAACATGCTTTGTGGAATTGCTTATTAAGAGATACCATGAAGAAGCAGTCAGGAACGGTGTTTACATCATCAACTGCTGTGGATTTGATTCAGTTCCTACGGACATTGGCGTGATGTATTTGAGCAGCATGCTTGAAAAGGCGGAGATTGAAAGCACACTCAATATCAGCAATTTGGTTCTGAACAAAACCACATGGGAGTCTCTTATTGTTTCTGTGTCAATTCTTAGGAATTCCAAGGCATTGCGTAAGAAGGAGGAACGTTCAAGTGATAAAAATCAAAAGATGCATCATGAGAAACCTAGTGTGCCATACAGAGTGATTTTTAGAGGCTCTGACTACTTTGTTATCAGGAGAAGTCAGGAGCTATTGAGCCAGGTTGGACTGCAAAAGGCAAGATTCTCTGCATACTTACAGCTGCATGGCATGTTTGGAGTGATTGGTTACTGGATCATGGTTGGGATACTATGGATTTTATCAGGTTCTAGGGCTGGAAGATGGATACTGATGCATGGATACAGAGTTCTTACATTTGGTGTTGTGAAAAAGAATCCAAGTGTTGATGAGGTGCACAAAGCAAAGTTCACAATAAAGATGAATGGTACAGGAGAAATAAATGGGCGTGCATGTACCAAAAGACTTGTTATATCAGGACCTGATCCATCATATATAACAACATCTATATGCCTGACACAAGTGGCAATTGCGTTCTTGAATGCGTTGGACTTGCAGGCCGAAAATACAGGTGTAATGCACTTCAAAGGTGGAGTAATAACGCCAGGATGTGTTCTATTCAACACTGACATTGTCAAGAGACTGACGTCAAGAGGAATACGATTTGAGATTGATTAAACAAATAACTCGATGCTGATTAACCAAACGACTTTAATTGTATTGTCTTGCATTCCAAAGGCTTCCTGTAATAAACATAAAATTACAAACATGAATGCTCAACGATTTGATTATATTCAATGTATACGTAACTCACCTGATGCATAAACTAACAAAATACATAAATTACCAAATGTTGGAATAAAAAGTATAAGAAGTTTACCAAAACACTCTTGGCTTAGCTACTATTTATGGCTTTGATTGAACTACTCGAGCTTAGTCAAGGCATCTATTCGCTACACTGTTACCTACTTAAAGTTGGCACACTCACCTTTCATGAATGGCAAGATTCTTCGCCTGGCATTAATGAACCAATTATTGATCTGTGCAAGTCCAAGGCCTGTGCTCTGGCACAGATACACCTTTTCTGCATCAGAAGGATATGGATTATCCATGTTATCTCTAAGCCAGGTCCTTAGGAACTGAGAGATGTCCATGGGGAAGTTGATCCTTGTTTTTGGGACAGCATATTTCTGCTCGTTCTCATGGTTGCTCGTCTTTCCATCGTCGTTGTACCTACAACCTGCACTGACTGTCTCAGATAGAAGCCTCTTCACTGTGCTCTTGATGCATGAAGTTTCAGAGTCAACCATCTCAATAAGTCTGTCCTCAAGAATAATTGTCTGCTTAATTCTTCTCAAGACAACTAAAATCGCCATGATATATCTTTTATCGCACTCAGACATTTTCATAGACTGGTATTTGCTTCTCAACTGTCTTACTAGGCCCAGAAGGCACTCTCTATTTCCTCCACTTAGAAAATACGTTTCTTCAGCTACTACTAATTGATTGAGAATATCCATTGCTCCCCTTCCTATCAATGTTTATCTAGCACTGATCATACTAATTAATCGTATTTGGTGAGGTAATTTAATTCTAGCACAGCTCTTGTAATACTTGGTAAGAATCAAATTCTACTAATACTTAATCCAATTAAATACGAAATTCAAAACCAAATGAATATTTGTACAATTTATGATTACCTGTGGCCATTTGTGTAGCCAAAGATATCTGGATGTCCATGAAAAATACTACACACTCTTGATGGCTCTCAATACTCTCGGTAATCCTCATGTCCCTTGTTTCTATTTCGCTTGTTTGTGAACCAGTTGTTTATTTGCTTGATAGACAGCTTGCAAATCTTCGAGAGCTTGGCTTTTTCGTGATCAGATGGATACTAATCGGCCTCGAAGCTTCTCTCAAGCTCGTCAGTGATGAACTTTGGAAACCTTCTTGATTTTGTGCTTTCTTCGCATGGATTATATGCAGCCTTAAACTCACATATTGCCATTCCCACATGGTCAACAACAATCTCTCGCATGTGCCTTATGCAATCCTCAATATACGATTTTACGCCTTCTGATATTTCAGGTAGCATGCCCATTTCATTCACGAATTCCTCAGCCATTAAGTCCATTTTCTCGATTATCCTATTGTTTGCATCGACATAACTGTTCCTCATCTCGTTCATCTGGAACGAAACAAAATGCGGTAGGTTTTGCATGGGCAAGCCAAGCTCTCATGCAAATAATGCGCATGACATGGCATGTATTTTTATGCCAATCCCTTTATGTTAGATTTATGCTATAGATTTAAGAGTATTTAATGGTATTTTGATGCATTTTTATAAATTATACCTTATTGTTTATTATCTCATATAATGCATGGCATCTTACCGCTTGCTTATACAGGTTTTGATGCATAATACTTGTAATCAATAATTAATTAGATGCTTGAGGTAATGAATGCATAAAAACATTTTTTTGCTCCTTATACAAAGAATGAAAAAAACAATGAAGAAAGAGATTTTGAAAAGCCAGGTAGATACGGCGGAGTATGAATACGTGGAACTATCTAATGGCATAAAGGCGATTGTTGCATCAGATCCTGCATTGGATAAGTGCAGTTGTGCGGTGTCTGTTAAGGTTGGATCGTTTAGTGATCCTGAATATGCTTTAGGACTTGCACACTTTCTGGAGCATATGCTGTTTATGGGAACGGAGGAGTATCCTGGAGAGAATGAGTTTGATTGTTTTATGAACCAGAACAACGGATCGTTCAATGCAATTACATGGGGAGAAGTGACAGAGTATTTTTTTGACATATCACCAGATGCATTTGAGGAGGGAGTATATAGATTTGCAGACTTTTTCAAGGCGCCTTTGCTACGTCAAGATGCAGTTAAAAGAGAAATATCTGCGGTGAATGCAGAGTTTGTGAATGGACTGAATAGAGATGAGTGGAGGATACAGAGGATGATTGAAGTTCTCTGTAGTGATGAAGAGCCGTTGAAGAAGTTCAGTGTTGGAAATTATAAAACACTAGATCATGATGGAATATGGGATGAAGCGAGAGAGTTCTGGACAAGACACTATAGTAGTGAGAAGATATGTGTAGTGATATACGGAAACCAGAGCATTGAAGATATGAAGAGATACCTGAGCAAATTTGAGGGAGTACAGAGAAGAACAGCATCTGAGGTATCTGATGGCATACAAGAATTAAGTATTAAGCAAGAAGAGAAAAGGAGTGTGTTTAAGAGCGAATACTTGAATAAATGGATCACTATAGAATCTTTTGCAGAAGTGAGAAAGGTTATGGTGACGATTACGGTTCCATCTGGATACAAGATGTTTAGGAAGAATTCGTATGGATATGTGCTAGGCATGCTTGAGCGAAGCGATGAGAGAGGATTTATTTGCGGAATGAAGGATCTTGGGCTTGTATTATCTATAGATGTGGAAGTGCAGGACTATAGTGATTATTCTCTGTTTGTTGTTAGTATCTTTGTGTCTGAAGAAGGTACAAGAAAAATGAAGGAAGTGCTGGAAGGTTTTGTGCGGTATCTGAGGGGAATAGAAGTGAACGAAGAAGAGTATGAGGAATTGAAGAGGAGGAATGAGAGTGTATTTAGATACAGTGAACGACAGGAGATGACTGAACAAGTGAGCAATATTGTAAGGAGCATGCAATTTTATCCGATTGAGAATGTATTGAACCATGAATACTGTTTTGAAGGATTTGATGAAGGCGAGATACGAGGAGTGATATCGAAGATGTGTGATGTATCGCAATGGCTAGTGTTTGATATAAATTTTGATTATGACAAGATAAGTAGTGAGAATGAAAGGAAGTACAAGGAGAGAGAAGAGATATATGGAATAGGATATGAAGTAGGAAAGCAGGTATTTGCAGAATCAGCGTATGAGATAAGTGTTGCTAGATTGGATGAGATCAGAATGATGGCCATTGATAAAGATATGCGTAATGAAATGAAACAAGTTGAGAAAGACGGTGGAAAGCTTTTGTATTTGTTTGATGAGTCATATAAGGTTCCTAAAGTGTTTGTTGGGTGTGTGTTGAAGTTTGAGTATGAGAGGAAAGATGTGTTAGATTTTATGTTTTTGGTTAATAAAGCAAAGGATGTGTTTTTAAAGAAGTATGGAAAGCTGGTGTATGCAACAGATGTGAGTATTGATGCGCATGTATGCTTGGGTGGAATAGAGATTGTTGCGGAAGGATTTACTAATGTGGTAAAGAATGCATTTGAGGTTTTCTTTAATGTGCTGTTTGAGGAAGCAAGTGAAGGAGAAGGCAGGAACTTGATGATAATGCAGGAGATGATGAATGTATTGGAGCAAGAAAGGACCAAGAATCCTTATGCATTGTGTATGCATGGAATGATGAAGATGAAAGTTGATGGATACATGCTTCCTGAGGAGAAGATGAAGATGGTGAAGGAGATTGATGTGCAGAAGATGATACCAAGAAGTTTTTTTGCAGATATGGTTGTAGTTGGGAATGTAAAGCATGAATGGGCGGTTAATGTGTTTGAAAGTGTTTGCCTGAGGCAGCATGGAGATTGTGTGAATCTGAAGAGCAAATTAATGGATTTGAGCAGGAAATGCGATGTGCATACGGAGGATCCTGCAAGCAATGCATGTGCGATATATTTGTATGGAGGCAAGTATGCAGACAGTAAGGAGACAGCGGTGATCAACTTTGTGCAGCATGCATGCAAGGGAATGTTTTTTGATCAGCTCCGAACTAAAGAGGAACTTGGATATATTGTATACTGTAGGATGGCGTATGTTGAAGACGAGCAGTATATAACATTTGTGGTGCAGAGCGAGAGAGAAGTGGAGTATTTGGAGGGCAGAGTCAAAAAGTTTATTGGTGACCTGAATGGATATTTTGCAGAAATGCAAGACGAGGAGTTTGAGAAGTTTAGAAGTGCAGTAATGATGCACTTTGAGGAGAGGAAGAAGAATTTTGGGCTATATGGAGAAGGGATATGGAAGAGCTATCTACGAGGAGTAAGTGATCTTGAGTATGAGAAGAGGGTTTGTGAAGCTCTTATGGGAGTTACGAAGCATGACTTGAGTAAGATTGACTGGATGGCAGATTGTTATGTGGTGCGAGTGGCTTTACAGTACTAATCTAATGGTTTTATTTTCTATTAAAATGGTTCTATGCGAGATGGAGTGTTTTGGTATTTTAAAGGTGGTGCACATGAATATTGTGTGTATGCATGAGGATTGTGACTTAAGTGGATCATTATGTATGATTATGCATGGAAATGAGTTAAATAGTTGATTGTGTATGGAAATGAGTTAAATAGAGAATAACGCATCCCTGATGAATGAAGAACACAGGAGAATCAAGAAGATAACTGAGACAGTGAATATTTTGTTGAAGCGAGCAGAGAAGAGAAGGAAGGCGATTGTTGAGGAAATCCGAGTAGCAAATGATTACTCATATGAGTTGAGGATTAAGAAAAGAAAGACCATACGCCATGATGCGGATGAATGATTTGATGAATTTTGCTGAACCCTTGATGTTTGATCCTGATGAGGTTTTTAGAAGACTGGAGATATCGGATGAAAAGCAAGCGCAGCTAAAGAGGAAAACACAGATAATGAGCAATTTGGAAGAAGTGTACTCTGGAAGAGACATGTCTAATAAACTGTTGTATGCTCTTGCATGCACAGCATCTCGAAAGATTGATATTGTAAAGATAGCTGATTTGGTTGATAATGGAGTGATTAAACACGAAAGCATGCTGAAAGAGTGTATGAAGTATGCAGAGCGAATCGGTGTTAGCGAAGCGGAGCTTCAAAAGTTTGTTGAAGAGAATGATGTTGGGCAGGATAGGATATGTGAAGAAATAGAGAAGATGGCAAATGAAGGAGTGAAGAAGAAAGAGATGATGATGGAAATGAGAAGAAGAATGCCTTGTGCGAATTTTAAGTTGGTTTTTGAAGAGATAAGTAAGATTGAGGATAATTGTATGAAAATGGATGATGAACAGAAGAACAAAGGAACAAATGCAGACTGGCTAGAGGAGGGTGAGTTAAAGAAGCTATTTAAGCCTGGGGAGAATCCACAGCTTAATGAGAAGATTATGGAGGAGCACCTAAAAAGAACAGGAGGAAAGGTTGTTACGAGGTTTCCACCTGAACCGAATGGGATACTGCACATTGGACATGCAAAGGCAATGAACCTGAGTTTTGAGTATGCAAGAAGGAATGGAGGATATACGTATCTGAGATATGATGACACGAATCCTCGAAAGGAGGAGGAAGGGTATTTTGAGTCGATTTATGAGGATGTGAAGTGGCTTGGATTTGAGCCATACAAAGTGACTGCATCGAGTGATTATTTTGGAAGGATGATGGAGTTTGGATTTGATTTGATAAAGAAGGGAAAGGCATATGTGTGTCACTTGAGCCAAGATGAGATGTGTGAAAGAAGAAGATTGTATTTTTCTGAAGGAGGAGGAGACAGGAAGTATCTAAGCAAATATCGAGATAGATGTACTGAAGAGAATATGCAAATTTTTAAGGAGATGATTGATGGAAAGTGGAAAGAAGGAGAGGCGTGCTTGCGCTTCAAGATGGATGTTGATAGCAAAAATCCATTAATGCTTGATCTTGTTGCGATGCGAATAGTTGACGAAGTGCATCCTGTGAAGAAGGTGAATTTCCATGTGTATCCGACATATGAGTTTGCGCTTTGTGTTTCTGATAGTCTAGAAGATGTGACACATTCTTTCTGTACAAGGGAGTTTTACACACGACAAGAGAGCTACAATTGGCTGCTTGATCAGCTTGAGATATACAAGCCTGTGCAGTGGGAGTTTAGTAGATTGAATATAAGTAACACAGTGCTGAGCAAGAGGAAGCTTGTTCCACTGCAGAAGTATGGAATATCTCTTGATGATCCCCGATTATTTACAATTAAGGGGATGAGAAGACGAGGATTTCCAGCGAGTGCGATCAATGAGTTTTGCAGGAGTGTTGGATACACATATGCAGAGACAACAGTTGATGTGAGGATTCTGGAGAATTTTGTCAGGGCTGAGCTGAACAAGACTGCAAGAAGAGTGATGTGTGTTAGGGATCCATTGAAGGTGACTATTGTTGGAGTACCTGAATGCATGGTGAGAATTCCAGATTTTCCTGGAAGCTCTGAGTATAGGGATGTACGTTTTACGCCTGTGGTGTATATTGAAAAATCCGACTTCCAGGATATTGGAGAGGAAGGATTTGAAAGGCTTACGCTTGATCAGCCTGTTGGACTTTACATGTTGTATTCAATCAAGATGGTGAAGGTTACGGATGATGGTCTAATTGCAGAGATGAGTGATGCAGTGCCAAAGAAGTTTATACACTGGGTTTCTGAGGATTGTGTTGATGTGGAGATGCGAATGTATTCAGCGCTGTGGACGTCATTCAACCCTAACGAGGGAGACTACATGAATGAGATGAACAAGGAGAGCTTGAAGATATACAAAGGAAAGTGTGATAAGCGGATTCTTGATTCAAAGATTGAAGACAAGCTGCAATTCCAAAGGATAGGATATTTCTGTGTTGATCCTGATACAAGTGAGGAGAAGGTAGTGGTTAACCTTACTATTCCTTTGAAGAACACTGTTTAATGGATGTGATGAGTTGTTTATTGATAGTTTGCATGAAGATAGTGTTAGTTGATGTGAATGGATGTTATTATGAAGGACCTGATTAAACATAGACCCTTGATATTGAATTTGTTTCTTGATGTGTTTAACAAAGAGAAGGGATGAGCCCTTCGATGGTAATGAGTGAGGTGATGACAGGCACAACCATTATTGCAATCAAGTATGCAGACGGGATACTTGTTGGAGCAGATTGCAGGGTGTCAGCTGGGAACTATATTGTAAATAGAGTGATTAGTAAGCTTGCGCCGCTTTCTGACAAAATCATTGTGTGTATGTCTGGAAGTGCTGCAGATGCAGGCATAGTCAGGGACTATGTAAAGACATCGCTAGACATGTACACACGACTTGAAGATGGAGTTCCTATGGTGAAGAAGGCGGCAACGCTTGCTAGCAAGATAATTTACGAAAATCCTGATCTTTTAGCCGGTCTTATCGTGGCAGGATATGATGAAAGTGCAAGGATCTTCAGTATTTCGCTTGGAGGTAGTTTAGTTGAGCAAGAATGGGCAATTTCAGGATCTGGGTCGGCCTATATATATGGATACTGTGATATGAACTGGAAAGCGGGGATGAGCCTCTGGGAAGGGATAGCGTTTATAAAGGAGGCTGTTTTGTGTGCGATTAATAGAGATAATGCGTCTGGAGGATGCATAAGGATCTCGTCGATTACTGAGACGGGGGTGCAGAAGTATGTCTACAATGGAAATAATGTGCTACAATAAATGGTTTGTGAAGTGATTTTGGTTCGTATTTATTAAATGCAAGATTGCAAAAACATGGGAGGCGTGATTTTCAAGAATGCAGTGAGTGAGTTGGTGGCCGTGTTTGTGATTGATGTGGCACAAGCAATACTTTCGTATGTTGTGGGACCGTATGAGCGGGTGTTTGATGAGTATGACGTGTCTATTTCGAAGCCACATGCAATAAACGAGACTATTTCGTATGTTGAGGTGATAGGATTGGCGATTGTTGTTCCACTGATTTGTTTGTATGTGGTGTTGCATAGTAATCCATCCAGAAGCAGCAAGATGTATTTCTATGTGATATTTATGCTTTCATGTCTCACAACGTTTGCAGCAACGGAAGCAATGAAGAATGTGTTTGGGAGGCTCAGGCCTGACTTCTTGAGCAGATGCATGCCAGTGAATGGAGTGTGTACAGGACTGCAACCGATTGTTACTGAAGGAAGAAGAAGCTTTCCGTCGGGACATATGTCGATGGTGGTATGTGGAGCAAGCTTTTTTATGTTTTTTACATGGAGAGAGTTTAAGCTGCACTTGCGCAACAGAATATGGAGATTTGTTGCACTTGCAGTTGTCTGGCTGTTGTTATTTATTGGATCCATGGCTATTGGGATGAGCCGTGTTACAGACAACAGGCACTTTGTTTCTGATGTTATTGGAGGAGCAGTGATTGGAGGATTATCAGCAGCAGTTGGATTTAGGTATCTCAATAGGAGTATTGAGCTGCAAAAGAACAAGAGTACTAGAGTAAGAGCACGAGCAGCAGATGTTTAAGGCAAGTGGCACTGATTGCAGAGCCCCAGATGATGAGAGGACGAAGATATGCTTTGGATATTGGAGGTAAAGACAAAAGCAAGTCTGAGAGTGCTTTGCACAAGGCATTTACTGAGGGACGATTGAGAATAGTTGTTGAAACAACGCAGGATAGATGTGTGGATGCTATGATTCTTTTTAAAGCCAAAAATCTTTTTGGAAGGCAATTGTCTAAGATGCCGGGCGAGTACATATTGAGGCAAGTTTTTGATCCAAAACATGCATGTATGATGTTTGTTGATGAGAAGGATAATGTAGTTGCAGGGATATGCTATAGGCCGTTTTTTGAGAGAAGTTTTGTAGAGATAGTGTTTCTTGCTGTTGATTATGAGTTCCAGGTGAAAGGAGTTGGAGGGTTTCTGATGGATGTATTCAAGGAAATGATCAAGATGGATATTAAGAGCTATGAAAATGATTACATGAATGATGTGATGGCGATGTGCAGGATTTGCAGGAAAGAAGTGAAGTATCTTGATATGTTTGAGAATGAACCTGATCGCAGTGGAAGACAAAGTTTGTATTTGATTGCATATGCAGATGTTTTTGCAGTAGGGTTTTTTAAGAAGCAGGGTTTTTGTGAAGATGGAGTGTTTGATAAGTGGATTGGATATATCAAGGATTATGATGGAGGAACTATTGTTGAATGCAAAGTGTTTTGGGAGATCAATTACCTGAGGAAAGATGAGGTGATTGAGCTTATGAGAAGGAGAGTTGATGAGGAGATGAGGAATGTCAATGGGTATTCTGAGATGCATAGAATTGAGGATTATTCTAAGGTGAAGAGTGTAAGAGATATACCAGGTATCAATAAAGGATTAGACAATATGAAATGTATATCAAAGATTGATTCTGGAGTAAATGATATGAAAGGTATACCAGATATAAATGAAGGAGAAGAAAGAGCAGGAGATAAGGATAAAATAAGTGAAGAATCTGAAGCAAAAACAACTATGAGGATGTTTATTATGTATATGATATGTGATTTGAAGATGAATGCATGTGCCTGGCCTTTTCTTAAGCCAGTGAGTGCAAATGATGTGCCTAATTACTATAAGTATATAAAGAAGCCGATGGACATATCTAAAATGGCTAAAAAGGTTGAAGATGGGATTTACAAGAGTGTAAGGGAGTTTGAAGAGGATGTAAGGCAGATGATAACTAACTGTTTGAGCTACAATGGAAAGGACACTCAGTATTATAAGTGTGGACAGGTGCTTCTAAAGCACTTTGAAATGAGAATGGAAACATACAAGCATGTGGTTGATAAGATTGGATGAATGTATTCTAGGCGCATAGTTGGATGTGCAATGAATGCTAGGATGTGTTGGCATATGCTGATAGGATGTTTATATAATATGAGTACTAATATATCATGGATATACTTATATAACCTGAGTATTAATAGACTCTTAGTATGCCTATATAACCTGAACATCAATACATGCCTATATAACCTAAATATTAATACATCAAGCACATGCTTATATACTTATATAACCTGAGTATTAATACATCAAAGTATATAATTTGTGATCCATGGATGATTTGTTGTGGCAGAGATAAGCAAATAAAAAATCAAGAAGAACCCCTGGATGAGCCTTGAGGAGCTTGAGATGATGGATCAAAGCAATCCTGAGGAGTTTTTGGGAATGGTAAAGGAGAAGATCAGGATGCTTGATTCTGAGACAAGAATTCTACAAAGCAGGATAAGCACGATTAAACACGACATATCGACGAAGAATGTTGCGATTGCAGAGAATATGGAGAGGATTCGACTGAACAAGCAGTTACCTTATCTTGTTGGGAATGTTGTTGAGGTATTTGATGAACAAAGTGGGGTTGTAAATGCATCTACCAGGATGTCGTCGTACCTGCCGTTGATGGGACTTGTTGCGAACGAAGAGCTTCATCCAGGAGATCTTGTATCACTACACAAGGACACGAACATAGTGTTTGAGAAGCTTCCGGCAGATTATGATGTGAAGGTAAAGGCTATGGAGCTTGATGGCAAGCCTGACGAGACATATGAGGATATTGGAGGACTTGAGAGGCAAATAGAGGAGCTGAACGAGGCAATTGTGCTTCCACTTACACATCCTGAAAGGTTTGAGAAGCTGAATATCCGACCGCCGAAGGGTGTTTTGATGTATGGGCCGCCAGGAACAGGAAAGACACTTATGGCGCGTGCATGTGCAAGCAAGACAAATGCGACGTTTCTTAAACTGGCTGGACCACAGCTGGTGCAGATGTACATTGGAGATGGAGCAAGGCTTGTAAGAGATGCATTTGCACTTGCAAAGGAGAAGAAACCCACGATTATTTTTATCGATGAGATTGATGCAATAGGAGCAAAGCGATCGGACTCTGATCATACTGGAGATAGGGAAGTGCAAAGAACGATGTTGGAGCTTCTTAATCAACTGGATGGATTCTCGTCTGTTGATGAGGTGAAGATAATTGCAGCAACTAACAGAGTTGATATTCTTGATCCAGCATTGCTGAGGAGTGGGAGACTGGATAGAAAGATAGAATTTCCATTACCAAACACTGCAGGAAGGAAGAGAATTCTGCAGATCCATGCAAGGAAGATGAGCACCAGAGAAGATGTGAATTTTGATGAGCTAGCAAGAAGCACAGAGGGATTCAACGGTGCGCAGTGTAAGGCTGTATGTGTGGAGGCAGGAATGTCAGCACTAAGGAAAAACAAAGCAAGTATTTCGCAGAATGACTTTATGGATGGGATTCAGGAGGTTCTTTGCAGGAAGAAGTCCAAACTGCAGTATTTCACATAATGAATAAAGAGTTCTATTGGATGTTTTGGATGTGTTTCAGTGGATAACTGTTTCAAACAGAAGGGATAAAACTGATGCTGATAACCTGTATAATGAAAGAACGGCACAAGATTCTGTTGCTGTCAAGCACAGTCCTCTTTTCGTTTTACTTTGCATATGACATTCCGTCGGCACTGAGCCATCATGTAGGGTTTGAATCAGAAGATGAGGTTGAGTATAAAATAACCTTACTTTACTCGGTGTATTCACTGCCGAATATAGTTGTGCCGCTGTTCTTTGGATGGATAACACAGATCAAGAAGTGCACACTTGCGAAACTGCTGTGTGCATTTGTGTTCGTGGGTCATCTGATGTTTACAGCTGGTGTTTGGTATCGTAACTTCAAAGCTATGCTTATTGGCAGGTTTATATTTGGAATTGGAGGCGAGAGCTTCGCTGTTATTCAGAACAAACTGATCTCTTATGAATTCAAAGGTAAAGAGTTAGGCTTTGCAATGGGGTTGTTTTCAAGTATTGCACGATTGGGGACGGTTGCGAACTTCCTTATCACACCGCTGCTTGCAGACATGTTTGGTAGAATGCTTCCATGCATTATGGGTGTTGCATTAACATTTCTAGGTCTTTGGATATGCTTCAGGATCAATCATTCTGGAAGATCGCATAAGATACTGAAGCAGAGACTACTGGAAATACAGAAGGTTAGTAATGCATCCAAGGAGCAAGATGAGTGTGTCAAACCGGTGTTTGATGATGATGCTGGCAACATGCTTTCTTCACCAAAGTACTACGAATATGCACCTCATAGAAGCATTCAAGGTATTGATGGAGCATATGGAACGTCATTCTTCCATGATTATGGCGATACAGACTATAATAGCTCCTCAGTAATAAGCTCGGCTTCCAATCCAATTCTTTCTGAAAACCCATTTCTACCATGGGCAAAAAACACAGCTGAGGAGACAACAGTCAAAAGCAGACTTGAAAAGTCAGATCCAAAAATACTATTTGAGGAATCAGGTACTCTTTTCTACGAGCCAAAGATTGAGGGAAAGAATGCCTGCCATTCTGCATTCTATGTTCTTGTTGCTATATCATTTCTGTTCGCTTTGGTATGGGCGCCTTTCTATTCTGTCGCACCAATGCTATTCCAAAAGAGATATGGGTTATCTGCAATCTCATCAGGCAACATACTTGCAATAATCGAAGGAATTTCGCTTGTGTTGGTTATTTTTACAAGTACAATAACGGACATGTATGGAATGAAGCTGTGGTTTATTGCAGCAGGTTGTATGCTTTTTATTGTGGGGCATTCTGGAATATACTTTGGATTGATGTCTCCACATCTATCTGCAGTAATGCTTGGGCTTTCGAGTCCTCTTATAGCATGCTATTGGCCATGCATCCCTTCTCTTGTATCTGATGAGTCTCTTGGCACAGGATTTGCCACCATATACTGTATCCTCAACCTTGCATTTACTTTTTCTCCGATAGCGGTGGCGTTTCTTGCGACAGGCGATGGCTCATATGACAGTGTGGAAGTGTATATCCTTGCAATCGGAGCATGCTCGCTGGTACTGATAGGTATTCTTTCGTACCTGAATCTAAAGCAATCGCTTGGATTGAATAACAGGTCGGCCAGTGGAGTAGAAGATGAAATGTAGGAGATGTGAACTAAAGATAGAATATACATCTGAATATGAATCAATTATTTGATGGCGCTATTAACTGTTCACATCTAGCATCGCTACATGGCGTTATTTTCAATAAATGCATCAATCAATGCAAGTAAACAGTTTATTTAAGTGTAGAAAACAGTGGACGTAGTGCATCTTTGCTGTTTGCCATCTTCATTCTTCGTATATCCTTGAGTCGGAGTAGAACTATGAATATCAGATTGACAAATGCAACACCAAAGAGAGCAATTATTATTGTCTTAAAGTGCTCTCCAACAATAAAATGTGCCTCCACCGTGTAGTTGCCATTTTCTTGAAGGTATACGACTAAATCAGTGTTTGGGATTGCAATTGAATTAATGGCATATGGTCCTGCATATGGACTTGTATTGCTTCCAGGCGTCCCTATCATCAGTATATCAACAATCAGATTCATTGTGCCAAGCCCAATATATGCCACGTGATGTTTTAGGTGCACATACGTGCTGTAGGCCATCTGACTCGAAATATGCACCTTCTCTCCGTCACAGTAAGATATCAGATAAGAAACGCCAGGAATAGCGCATCCATATGCTTCATGCCTTGGATAGATTGCTGAGAGACTCAGCTTGAGATTCTCTTTCGAAAGGTTGTTTTCATACACTTCAAGAACAGCTTCGTTGTCAACAACACGATTCACAAACACGGCTTCTCTTCCTCGGCTGTTATAGTCACAGCAGCTTATGGATATTACATTCTTCAGTTTGTGAATATCATCGTGATACTCTGCTTTTTCAAATAATGCCTTGCCAGGTTCAGAATGGTTTTCAAGGGCTCCAACTCTTGTGCTGCCATCAATGTCCTTCATCACAATAAAGAAGTCCACTTTACCTTTTGCTCTCAGATCAGCAGAGAATATTCCATATGGCATCCCACCAAAATGTTCTTCAGATTTAAGGATTGGCGTGCAATTCGGAAACATCAAGCTTAGATCCACTATCTCCATATCTCCCTCAGAAAACACAGTTGAGTTGATCTGTGTCGGGATAAATCCACCAAGAAGCTTGTTGGTATTTCCAACTCTTGACGTTGAGTTGAAGTATATCTTCAAAACATACTTTGTCCCGCTTCGTTGTATAAATGCCATGTCGTTCATACCGTTTCCATTAAAGTCTCCAAATACAATTGGGCCTATCTCATCTGGAAGGTCCATCTCGAAGTACCTCACATATTCTCCATCCTTATTATTGAATACCCTCAGTGATTTTTTCCCATTCCCGTTGTCAATGACTAGGCACAGGCATGCCTTCATACTCCCATCAAGCTCAACAAATGCAGAAGTATGCTCATTGTGTAATCGTCCATAATCATCAACATCCTCTGTTTTCAGTTCTCCATCTTCACTAATCCGAACCTTTTTCAGACCATC
The DNA here is from genome assembly GCF_000803265.1 of Ordospora colligata OC4. Classification (NCBI taxonomy): domain Eukaryota; kingdom Fungi; phylum Microsporidia; family Ordosporidae; genus Ordospora; species Ordospora colligata. Next base: position 194,675 of record NW_014575403.1, on the reverse strand, counting down.
GCTGTATTGGATAAGCAGTTGAGGTCTAAGATCATCGGGGCATGTAAATAGCAGTGGAGTGGCTAAGGATTCTCCAATATGCTTTGTTTCATCTCTGTCACGGAAGTATATGTGATTGTCAAATGTTCCATCATTCTTCCTTGTTACAAGCACGTAACTTACTATTCCACTTCCATTGAAATCTGCAGGAATGACAAGATGGATTTTCTGTTCATGCTTGTAGCTGAAAACTTCATCGTACATGTCTTTATCTTTATCGTAGTGGTATCCTTTGAGATTTGTATATCCCTTATCTACACCAACAAGATCATAAGACCTGTTGTTCAGAATATCTGTGTATGCGAGCAGTACGAATCCTGCTAGCAATGTTTTCTTGAGGTTGTTCATATCAAGCATGCGTCGTAGGGGATGAATTCTTGTACTGATGCTAATCTAAATAATGTTATCGAATGCATTCTCGGGATATAAATGATTGGTATTTATGCGCATAAGCACTCCAATTGTATTTATGTTTACTACGAATTGAATGTATTTGATCATGCATAACAGCCCTGGCCGATGCTGAAAGATCCAAACATCCTTGCAAAGCTCAAAAGGTATAATGATGTTAGTATAGAAATAGACAACCGTGCAAGAGCATTGGACTCATTGATGAGTAAGTTGAATTTAGACATAATTGATGAGTTCAAGTCGTATATTGAGCCAAAGAAAGGCATTGACAAACTTTTGATGTTTTACAACATGTTTATGCAATCTAAAGCAGTGATCAATCAAGAGAAAAGCAGCCTAGAAGAGCAGTTTGGGGGAATGAACAATGCTTCGTTTACATGCAAGCTTGAAACGCTTAAAGAAAATGATGTGATGGGATCAATACAGAGGCTGATGGATGTACGCCAAAACCTGGTGGAATACAATGGAGTTATAGTAGTGGAAGTGGAAGTGATTAGTTTGGATGAAATCATTAAGGGAGCTATTGGTGTAGTTGAGGAATCGTTTTTTGCTTCTCTTTCAAAGATCCCAAAGCTGGAACCTGAAATACAAGAATTTGCGGTATTTCTGCTTGCACATGTCGATAGAAAACGGACTATAAGCAGGTATACAGACATGATGTACTCGAAGTTTGGTTTTGATGGTGTTGGATCAGACAACAATATGCTATTAGAACGAACAAGTAGGTTGAGCCATACACTATTGGAGATTGCAGACATCAACGACAGTGTAATTGGAAAAGAGCATCCGGAGGTAACGATTGGATTGCAGAAGATGCTTGTGATTGGATTGAGAAGAGAGATTATAGACAACCTGATGAGGATGGAGAAGGAAGAAGGGATAAGTAGCATTCCGTTTCTTGTGGAGTTGAATTCGAAACTCAGGCACTCTGGAAACAGAAGGACTAGAGCAATGGAAGAACTTTTTGTGTTTAAGGATAGAATAAATCAGGTTATCTGTAATTGCATGTCTAGGTATTTTGAAGACCTGGATATGGTAATGAATGCAAACAGTAAGTGTGATGCAGAAAGTTTGTGTGTGGACATGAGAAGTATATTGGATTCTTTTTATGACCATAAGGACATACTAGAAGTGTTTGTGAAAACATATGGAATGAGTTTTGGGCTTACAGAGCCACAGGACATGTTCCAGGTATTCAGTGGAAAATCTATGGAGAAGATTCTACTTCTTGCTGAGACACTGAAAGGAATATCTAAGAGTGTGTATGTGCTGAACAATGCACATGTATTTGATGGACACCTGAAGCATGTTGACAATATTTCAATAGAACAGATAGTCAGCATCAACATCGATGACATTGTAAATGTGTGGAAGCATGAACTTGAAAAAAGAAGTGAAGAAGACATAACAGTATTTCTTGATAAGAACATTGAGAGTCAAAACAGGCACTTTGTACCTGAAGCATACAGAACAAATATTGTGGAGCAAATAGATACCATAGTTAATAAAGCACTGAGCACAAAGAAATACATGGGAAACACCACAAAATTGTATCATCAAATCAAAAAACTATATTCACAACCTCATACATAAATCTTTTATTGCTTATATGAATCCAAATCCTGTAGAGCATTCATTGATTGCTGTTGTAAGGCATTTCAGCATTGTTTCATACGATGAATACGAAGGCAGCACTAGTTGGTTGAAACAAGTGTGTGCCGTAGGCAAGCTGTCCATTCTATCAGGCATCTTGTGGATTGAGAACTTCTGTATGGTATTATTTCCCTGTAAATGAGAAAATCCCTCGAATGGTAATGTTGATGTTCCTGTGGCAAACTGCAACAGCTTTGCTTTCTGAACTGAATCAAGACATTTAACAGCTTTCCAGAACCAAATGATTGTCTTTGAGCTTTCAGTGTATCCGTAATAAAGAGTATTACTTTTCCAGTCATCAACATTTATCTCAGGAATACCACAAACAAGCAGCTCAAGCTCATTTTCATCAAACATATCCAATGCATCTTCTCCAAGGATCTCAAATATCCCTGCTTTCAATGCAGAGAGCTGTGCTTCTATTCCGTTGAAAAGCCTATGCCATGCAGCAACCCGCACATATTCTTTCTTGTTACTCTCGGAAACAAATACATCTCGTCCATTATCAATCAGATCGGTTGTTATATTCACACCAAAACTCACCTCAGTGAATGAAAACATCAATCCAAGTGATTCATCAACACTGTGATCTCGTATCCATATGAGTGATTTGTAAAACTCATTGTCAACAGACTTCAGATCATCTAAACCACATGTCTTACCAAGAATATGTTTATACACAAACTTTGGTAGCTGTAGATTCAAGAAGTATCCTTCCATGATGGCCTTTGCCATTATTCTTCCTACAAACTTGAAATATGAAAGATGTTCAGGATTCACGTGGCTATTCTTGCATGGAACTGCAACTGTTTTATCTTCTGTTGAAAACTCAAACAATGCAAAGTTTGGGTCAAGCAGATCCTTTGCAAGCAGTAAAAGCCACTCTCTTGTTATTCCTCCGTAATCTAATCCTTCTTCTCCTGCAAGCTTGATTTCAAATCGCTTCGTACGAAAATCTTCAGGGCTTTTTGCCATCACCTGGAAGTACGAACTACGAAGAACATCATCTCTGTCAACATATACCTTGTAGAACACAGACAACTTGTCTGTCCCTTCCACTCGCAATTTCCTACATAAATACTTCTTCTTGTTGCTGAAAGTCAATATCGATCTATTGATAAGCCTATTAAAGCTCTTAAAAAACCTTTCTGGCCTCTCCTCAACAAGCAGATTGATTTGTTTCGATTGCTTTTCAAGTACATTCGTATAAAACTCTTTAAAAGACATGTCTTCTTCCAATCCTTTTCTTGATTCAAATGCCTTTCCAACTGCAAAAAATGACTCAAAAATATCAGAAACATTCATCAGGTCCTCAACACATACTTTTCCATCTTGACGTTCAAAAAACATCGTCCAGAATGGATCAGTAACCAACTCCATAAAAACTTCATCTTGTATGCTTTCAACTTCATAAACCTTTGCAAACACATTCGTAGCCAGCTTCCAAAGACGCACAAATCCTCTTTGTGCATTTGTATACCTTCCAATCCATCTCCCATCGTCAATAATCCTCTTAAACTCATTCATCTTCTTCCTTATCTCTTCAAATATAACATCCATATATCTTGATCCAAAATGTATAGATGTGTTTTCTACAAGCACTTCAACATGTGTAAACCATCCACATTTCATCTCTTTTACAAACATACATATCACTCCATCAAGATTCATATCAATACCAAGAATCTTATTTTTATCTTCTTTGAAAATAAAACTGAATTCAGCCACAAGCTTCAATATCTCCTCAGTCATCTTGATTTTACTCATCACCTCAAATACCTTACACACGAGTACTGTATTCTTCACAATGCATCTATCTTTCCAGGGCCTTTTAATCATACTCACCAGCAGTAAAAGGCATCTTCTAAACTTGCATTCTGTGGCTTCATTCATATTGTCCACATATATAGATAAAATGGCATCATTTACAGCTTTAAAGGCAGCATCTCTCATCTTAGTGCTCGTGCACATTCTTTCTATCAATTTCCTGCTTTTCAAAAAAATGATCTCCTTTTCAGTAATCACTTTGCTTACAAACATACAAAACACATTCTCATCTACTTCAACACATTCTTCCACACTCATTACAGAATCAGACACATCCTTATTGCTCTCAATTTCTGTCTCATGCCTGAAAAAACTCTCTCTATACACTCTCTCTTTCTCTTCAAAAATAACTCTAACCTCATTAGAGAGCTGTTCGTAGAACTCAACTGCTAGTCCTGCATAATCCATCGACTTTGCACGTCTATCAATAAAATAGCTGTCTAAATATTCTATCAAATCACTCATCTCCATCGCATTGAGTGTAGATGCCTCAAGCATAGGTATTTCTCCACCAACTACTCCCAAATCAGACTCTGAAGATCCTTCTTCATATTCATATTGTGTAGATGTGCACTCAAAATCATTTATATCAATTTCATCATGCATCTCAGACACACTATTGCATGCATACAATTCATTGCACCACTCATCCCATGTCATTACTTCAACAACATCTTCCATATTCTCAACAATATTCTTCTTTAAACTTTCTTCATCATTCACATTATTTATACTTTCTTCATCATTCACATTATTTACACTTTCATTCATATCCATATTTACATTTCCACTTCCACTTCGATCCACACGCTGAACATAGTCGCCATCTTTCACACAATTCAATACACATGCAGAGACATGCAATGCATCAGTCGCTTTATTCTCACAGCACTTCATCTCCTTCATCTCCTTCTGCACTAAATCTTCATACAACTTCCTGCACATGATTCCTTCAACATCATCTTTGACTTCAGAACACAGCCCGTTATATTCCATGCACATCGTGTACATCGCAGTAGGCATCTCATACTCAGTTTCAATACTCTTTATAACAACTACATCATCCGATCTTGATTCTTCGCTGCTCATGCTATCATCAATCGCTTCATCCTCTACTTCTATTCCATGGAACGGCATATCTTCAAAATAACCTTCTTCAGATATCCCACTCTCGCTGAACTCTTGCTCGTCAGACCCAATGCTGAAATATTCATCATTCGATTCATTTTCATAATCTTCAATTGCATTCACAACACTTCCATGGCAATGCGAGTACATCCTGTTCAGGCAATCCATTCCATAGTGCACGCATAATTCATAAATACTGCTGCTTTCTTCCATACATGCTAATCTCTTGATAATTTCACTGAATATCCCTGATGCACTTAAAAACAAAGAACATCTTCGAAGATCTTCTTTCGATCTATCATCCTCACGCTCGTGCTTCAAAACTACCTGTGGCACTAAACACCTTCCAATTATATACACTGCACGCATAAATGCTTCTTCATCCTCATCCCTGACCTTCGAAATCAGAAATGTACACACTGGCATCTTATATGCATCCACTTTAGCCATCCCTTCATTAAATTCCAGAATCATCTCTTCACTCACAACTCGTGACTCAGCCAACAATCCAGCTGCAAATAAACAAACACCACGCTCTATCTCTTTATCATGTCCGTGTCTCGGCGAAAGTTCCCCATCTCTAATGCATTTCTCATAAACCTTGTTCAACACAGAAGGTGTGCATATCTTTCCAAGAAGCGATGCATGATTCATCATTATTTCAGAAAGAAATTGAATCGCTTTGTTCATGCATTTTTGTGAATCAAGTAGTATAATAAGCTTCCTGACATACACCTCTTCATAATCATGCACCTCGTCATTTGCATTACTGCATACTTCTTCATCTGCATTACTACAAACACTATCTGTCTTACAGTAGTCATATTCTGTACAGTTCATCTTATTCCGTTTTGCAATAGCCTCTACACATTTTCTCACAAACATTCCATAGTCTCTGTACATTAAAAAACACAAAGGCTTCAAAAACTCATCTGCATCTGTTAAACCTGACATTTGCTTAGGAAACGCCACATTTCCCAATACATCTTGAATACCAGGCCGAATCGCATATCCCAAAAGCATCCGCATCTCCATCATCTCGCTGCATGTCCTAATCCGCATCATCAGCTTCTCAAGATCAAAGTTGTAAGGCATTGGCATTCTCAAAACAGTTAGTAGCCGGAAATACATCCTGAGAAAATAAAGTGTCTTAGACACTGATACATCAGATTCAATCAACACAGGAATACTCTCCTCAATCATTTTCACATCAATCAAGTGTGGACACATCCCAACACTTGCAGATAGAAAAACATCTCCTGCCATTTCAACAAATTCATCAGAATATTCAAAATTAGCAATAGATGCACAAACATACTCATAAACCTTTCTATATCTCATTACAAAACATCGAATGGATGAGTAAGCCTTGATTCTCATCAATCCCTTCAAACAAATTGGTGATCTTACAAGTCTTTCAATTTTAATCTTTTTGCATTCAGGTGGTATATAAAACTTCTCATATATGCACATAACCATATTCATGTCATATTCTAGCATTTGAATCTTGTCGCCATCTTCTTCATCAAATATGCTTTGAACTGCATCAATAATAAGATTACTCAATGTAAAGTTACGCTGGTTATCATCAATACTACTTAAACTGCCATCTATCATATCAATATCAAGCAAATATTGCAGAAATCTATGTCTCAACTCATTATCCTCTCTCATTGTGTACAAAAGTTCACTTATAATAAAATTCACAATTGCAATAACCTTAGAATGCTCTCCACGAATCCCAAGTAACTGCTTTGCAAATTCACACCCAGATACCACTTCACAATGCTCAGGCCTGAAGTATGGACATAGCTTCTTGAATAGCCGTGTCATCATCACCACAGACATTCCATTGTCCTGTAAACAAGTATTCACTGCTTTCTGTAAAAACTTAACACCATGCACAGGCGCCACTTCTACTAAAACTTTCCACACAGATCGTACAAGATAAGTCACACACGAATAAATCGATCTAATTAAACACAGGCGCACACTGCATTTAGAAATATCAACATCAAGATCTACACTCACAGCCTTACACAACAATACAAACATATCTGCATCAGGTACATCCAAAAATACACCAGAGAGTTCAGACAATCTCATATACATTTCTTCAACTCCATCAAACATTTCTAAAAGCATTTTCATGCCAACACTCTCTGGCACCATCTCAAGATCAGTCGCCAAAATGTAATCCTTATTCTGCAAAACATCATCAATCAGTATGCACATCAATGCAGCATGGTTGCTATACGAAAACATCAATTTGTCAACTACATCATCTTCTTCTTCTTCATCTGTCCATGAATATCCATTAATCACCCCATCATGCATTCGTTTGCACAATAAATCAGCCATCATCTTGCTGTCTCTTATGAACATTTGTATCATTCCTACATCTCCATCAATCATGCTGTAAATATTCCGAAGCATCCCCACAACAATCCCCTTCATCGGATTGTGCATCCTACACGCATAATTTACATCTACAAAAAAATCATAGACCTTACGGAAAAGAATACATGCTTCTTCTGCATCTGGATATACCTGCATCTTTCCAATAAATCCAAAAAAGTTATTCATCACATTTACCTTCCACTCATCAACCACAAATGCATCCTTAGATTGCATTTCAAATACACTTGTCAAGCATTGCATGTATGTCACATAGAACTTCACTAAATCGTCTCTGAATACAGGATGGTGCATAATAAGCACATTCAAAAGCGACATTACCTTACTACTTCCACTCACAGTCTTCAAAAACTCATCCTCTCTAAGCATAAACAGCAACTTAAATAAATACTCAGAATCACAAATCATTCTTTGTGCATCAAGGTTCAGTGAAAACGCATCCATACATGACACCATCTCAGAAAAACATTCAATTGTCAATTCAGCCATTAACATCTTCTCAAACACAATCATAACTCCCCTCTCAACAAGTCTCCCTATGCTCAAAGGATCTCCAAATGCAAAGCACGATAGAACCCTCATGCAAACACACACAGTTCGAATATCCACAGAATACAGCCTTCGTATCATGCTCACCAATATGTCAAGAAACTCACTTTCCTCAAATCCTCTAACACCTATCTCGCCTCTCCAATCCTGCATGTATATCTCACCAAGAACCTTCACTGCATACCTTACATTCACATTCTCATTTATCCCATATTGCCAGCTGTCTTTCAGATATCCTTCTAACATCGCAATTCCACCTCTTAAAATAAACTCAGAAAGTCCCCTTGATCTAGGCTCTTTACAGTACATCTTTAATGATCTTAGAATGTGATATCTAACATCTGCTCTACACTGTCTGAAAACTTCAACGCATTCCATCAACACATCCATCTTCAAATACCGCGCCTTCTGGTTTAAAACAAGCGCATTGCTCACAAAAAAAACCATATGTCTTTCAAATGCCTTCTCATTCAACCCTGCTGAATACCTGCAATAAAATGGACCTTTCACATCGTCCAATCCAAGTGCCACTGAAACCTTCAAAAAGTCAACTCCATAATAAATCAACACATCTATCAGACTCATCACTGCAAACTCCATGTCTTCAGACATCCTTCCATTCATCATCTCATTCATCTCAAGTGCGTCAATCTTTCGTGTAACACAATCAAACATTTCTCCTCCTTTCGCAAGCACAAGAAAAACACATCTTGCAAGAATCCGTATAACATCCAATCTCTCTGTTCTATCGCTGTATATCTTCTTTCTCAGCTCAAAAATATACTTCCCTCTGCCATACCTCTCTGCTCCTACTATCAGCGCTTCTTTCGTTTGCTGAGCACTTCTAACACACACATTACACCGCACATTCCCTGCTACACCATCTAATTCATTGCAATCACATCCATTATCTGTAAACATTTCAATATCAAGCATCTCATCAGGTATCCTTTCATAAAAACCTTCAGATACATTCAGCTCACCCATTTCATCCTCATCGAGTGCAATCTCAATGCATTTCAGAAGCATCTCATGATCCTGAGCATACTCCTCCAATCCAATACAAAACTGCAGACTGAAGCTAAGCACCTTATATGCCTCAATCACCACATCTGCATCAACTGCATATATATACTTCATCACATACTCTGATACATCCAATGGATACTTGTGCTTCGAATACCCATACATTCTCTGATAAAACCTGAATATTTCAACAATCATCATCTTGTCTGCATCACACATCTTGCTTATCTGCATTCCTTCACAAAAATACCTCTCTCCTATCTCATGAACAATAAGAAGTATTCTGTCGCTTGCATTCTTCCATAATTTCAACGAGCTATCTTTGAATATCCATACATCATCACTCAAACACAGGCGTATCTTCTCCAAGATGCAAGATGTATCATTCTCCTTTGCAATCTGCCATGCAAGCTCGTCCAGTTCCTCCTCTACTGGTGTGTTTGCATACTTCCAATTGCTGGCTTCATTATCCATCGGGGTTTGTTTAGTAGATCCAAAAATACACACAATGAGTTTATTAGTACTGCCTTCCTAATTATCAATCCTTATCTATATCTTTACATCTGTATTTGTATCATTTTTAAGTCTTGCATTTATTGCCTTGATAAGTACAACCACAAAAACAGGAACTACGGCAATTATCAGCATAATGCTGTAGTATTCATGCATAAAGCAATATATCCACGTTGCAATGCGTGTAAAAACATGGCTCTTATATCCAACATCAGGTACCGCTTGTCTTTGGCACTCATCAGACATGTTTTCTGCAACATTGAATTTGCATACAATCGGCTTGTGATCACTCAACATAACGCTTGGATCTGTGATGTATTTGGTAAACTGGATAACATTGCATGATGAAACAAGCACTCGGTCGCACCAAGACGGATTCTGCTTATTGCTAAAACAATTCGATCCCATCTCATATTTGTATGTTGGCATGAATGTTATTTTATCCTCGTGAAACATCGGATACAGTTTATTGAATTTATTGAACTGATCATACTCTGCTTTGTATATGCTTTCTGAATTCTCATATAAAGCTCTATTAATTGATGATCCAATTACTGATTCATTTGTGTCATGTATACTTTGTGTATCAAAGGACATTCGCTGAGTCATGCGGAAGTTCATATCACCAGCAATAACAAGCAAGCGTGTGTTTGATACTGTTTCTTTGTCATTGATGCATTCAAATACTGTTCTGATCTGCTGCATTCTTCTCTTATTGTTTTCTAAATGTGCAGACAAGTGGCAGCTTACAAACACCACTCCATTCGACAGCTTAGAAATACACGCGCCTTTGTTGATCATGCCTAATACTCCAAGGCCAATTCTCATTGTATTCACCTCTACATCACGTGCACATCCAGAAGTCTTGCATAGAACAACAGACCACAGCCCGCATACTCTATTAACGCTTGCTACACTGTAATGTGGAAATGCCTTTGCCATGATCCTTCTCACTTTGTTTTGGGAAGGACTGAAGCATTCCTGAAACGAAAGCAACACAATATCCGCCTGTTGGGAGTCTGCAATCACTGAAACTCTTTCTAATCCATCTCTTCCATTCATATTCCATGAAAGAACCGCAATCTCCATTCCACTGTTCATAATAAACACCAAGCATACATTATTCACAAATCAAATAAACTTTGGATTTAATAAAATACCATAAATTATGCATACTTGCTACATTAAAGCAAAGCACACATTCATTTCGGCGCAGCAATGCCCATCACTGCTATTAATGAACGTAAGAAAGTAGTCATCTCCACCCTGAGTAGAAACTTCTTGGATTTATTCTTGTATCCTTTGCACTTGAGAATCATCAGACAACTGAGCACATCAATGCTGGTGAATCCTTCTGTCTTTGCCTGCAGAGAAAACGAATCGTCATAGTCAAAAGGCCTTGACTTTACAAATTCATGTATTTTGACCTTGAATCGCATAAACGTATCGACTTCTATGTTTGGATCCAGCTCAAAGTTGAACACAATGATCTTCTCTGGCGCACGAGTCATGTTGATCAGATTCTTCTTCCACAGATCACTGTTAAGAAGCTTTATCTTTCCTCCATTCTCGCCAACTAATGATGTGTTAGATAGACCAAACTCATAAACCTTATAATCAACTCCATCCACTACTACATCATCTCCAACATCAAACTGGTGACTTATCAACATCATAAAGTTGTAATACACATCAGAAACAATTCCACTTGCAACCAGGTTGAATGCAAGCGCTCCACTTAGTGCCAATGCCAGTAACTCCTTTAGTGGAATTCCAAATACGATCATGTATGTAAAGCACAGGCATGCAAATACTACAGAAATCAATGTGTTTGCAATAACACGAATGAAGTCCTCAGCCCTTTTGACATTTCTCTCCAGATTCACTCGCTCCATATAGAAGTAAACTATTGTGCTCTGGAACTCCTTCTTCGAAATCATTCTGTCATTGTTTGAGTCAAAAAATGCAAATGCATTCAATGCATCTTGCACACTTGGAAAAATCACGCTGAAGTCATCGAATGAAAGCTCTTCCTTTCCCTTACTTGCCCTCACAAATACATCTCTTGCAAGTGTTTTTGAATCCATCACTCCGTGCAGCTCTGGAGGATTGATCCTCAGGCCTCCTGCAAACTTGTGGAATCCTTCCTCACACTCCCCACTTCTGCCCCTTGGTGCATTTTCAGCCGATGCCATTCTAAAACAGAACATGTCTTTGCATGAACATTCAGGTGTTGCCATGCTTACAGATTCTGAAATGTCATATCTGTAATTCTTCATTGCACACAAGATTCTCTCGCTCTTCTTGACATCATCGAGCTTACTGTGCAGTGTTCGCTTCATGAAGAACGTTTCAAAGTACGCTATTGCCAGCGTAGTCACCGAATATGCAATCGATGTTATCAACGCTGCAACAAAAATCCTCCTAGCAATGTCAAACTGATATCCATAAACAATTTTCACATATCTCAACCAATACATACAGCACAGAATCCACACAGAAAGCATGGCGAGCTTTTGTAGTTTTGTATTTGATTCAGAGTTCTCAATAAGACGCATGTTGATCACCATAAGTGTCAACGCATCTCTCAGGATTGCAAGCACTATGAATAGGAGCGATCCAACAGTGATGCTCATGAGTATGACATTTAAGCTCAGGCCAAGTACATATGGATCTGCTCCAAATGCATAAAGCATCAGTCTCAATCCTAAAGAAACACCCAAAATCGAATAGAACATCCCTCCAAGAATGTCTATCAAGTAATTTGTATGCAAGCTCCGGTTAGGTGCAGGAATAAACTCATCTGCATCTGCATCTACGTCTCCTCCAAGCCAGTCGAAGCTATCTTCAGACATACTGCATCTTCATGTTGTGTTTATATAGTCTAAGATACGATCTCAAACATCGTTTGATATCTGTATCATGTCTTTATAGTTGTGTATATGTCATAATAACCTGTATCTGATCATTCTTTTGTACTTGCATCTCTAGCTGTGTAATCATCAAGATAGTTATCACACTCAACAACTCCACAACAGCCTTCTTCTTTTTCACGAGATAGCTTCATTCTTACAAACACCTTCTTTTTCGAAAGATGTGGTTCAAAACATCCATGTATCTTTTCTTTAGATATTTTCAGGTCAACTGTGTTTTTGCTTGGGATGTTCACTAGGACACCGTTAGATGGAAAAAACGTAGGAATTGCATATCTCTGTTCAATACTCTTCTTAAGCATCCTCATCCTGCTCTTTTCGCCATGTACAAGCATCACATTCCTGGGCTTACATTGCTCAATTAAGCTCAATATGCCTTCAGAGTCAGCATGTGCACTGAATGCAAGATTCCTTACCTGTATTTTTATTTCTTTACTTTCTCCAAGGATATCGAGTCGCTTAGCTCCGTTTAGAACTTTCTCGCCAACTGTGCCTCTCACACAATATCCAGGAATGATCACAAGGTTCTTTTCGTCCTCACACCACTCCTTGAATATTTTCAATGACATCCCTGAGTGTAACATTCCTGGTGATGCAAATAGAACCATTGGTCCAGGCATGTCCAAGTAGTACTTCTGGAATGCTTTAATGTGTTTGTAGTCAAATAGGTTCCTTTCGAAAATCTTCTGCTTAATTGTCTCATTTGTGTATCCGATGTATCTTTTGTATATTTCGTTTGCCTTCTCAGTCAATCCTCCTGAAAAGTACACAGGAACATTCAATCCACTGCGTTCCCAGTATCCGTCAAGAAGGAGACACAGCTCCTGTGCCCTACCAAGTGCAAATATCGGGATCAGCACTTTGCCTCCTTTCAACACACACTCAGACACAGCTTTAAGGAATTCTCTCTCTTTGACCTTCCTGCAATCCCTCACAACAGATCCATATGTTGACTCAGTAATCAGAATATCAGGCTTGACACATTTGATAGATGCAGGCCCAAGATGTTTGTCAGGCGTAGTGCTGTAGTCACCAGTATAAACCACAGATTGATCTCCAACAACGACATGGAACATTGCTGCCCCAAGGACATGCCCTGCATAGTATGGAGTGATGTAAATCCCGTTTCCATGCTCGTATGTCTCATTCATGTTAATTGTAATAACCTTTTTCATGCAGTTGAGTATATCTTGATATGTAAATATGGTATCATCGCCTTTGACTGCAACAATCTTTCTGAAGTCGTCCAGCAAGATTGGGCACACTTCTTTAGTGGGCTGTGTCATGTATATTGGCCCGTCGTATCCGCAAATTTCTGTAAAATGTGGAAGTGCTCCGCAGTGATCCAAGTGGAAATGGGAAATGATCACACAGTCAATGACCTTGTTGAAGTTCTGAGTTTTAGAGATATACGAAAAGTCTGGAAACCGTCTCTCGTCGTTAAAGCCCATGTGCATTCCGCAGTCAAACATTATTGTTCTTCCTCCAATGGTTGCAATAATGCATGACCTGCCCACATCTTGCCCTGCACCGAGTGGAATAATGTTCATCTAAGGGCATGTGCAACGTGATTATGTGTTATGAGTGTATTTGCTATTGCTTGATGTACCCTGATTTGATGAGTGAAATAGCTGTTGATGCAGAATTTGTAGATAAAAATGAGTTTAATAATAGCGAAGGTAATAGAGCACGAGCAAATAATGTGTTTTTACCAGGAGATGAATTGATAGATGCAGATGGATATATAAGAGGGCATGGAACACACATGAGAGGCAAAAGTATCACATCGACGTATTTTGGAAATATGAAGGTCACTAATAAGTTAGTTACGGTGGATCCTATTGTACCTTTGAAGTATTTGCCTCAAGTTGGGGATGTGGTAATTGGAAGAGTGTCTGTAATCCAGAGTAAGAAATGGAAGTTGGAGGTGAACAGTGCCTGTGATGTATGCCTTAGTCTTTCTGCAATTAATCTGCCTGGAGCAGTGCAGAGAAGGAAGCTTGAGTCTGATGAAATTGTTATGAGAAGTTTTTTTGATGTAGGCGACTTGGTTGTTTCTGAAGTGCAGAAGGTTAGTAAAGGAGGAATGGTGGCATTGCATGCAAGGAATGAAAAATATGGGAAGCTGAGTGATGGAATACTTGTTATAGTTCCGTACTTCTTGCTTGATTTACTAAAAACAAGATTTTTGAGTAGGAGTGGAATTGATGTGATAGTTGGATGCAATGGTTATATATGGATTGGTGCGAAAGACAAGTACAAGTCATGCCGTGATGTAAGCTGTTTGGCATCCAGTATAAGGAATGCAGTAGAGTTTGGGATGAGGATTGATATTGAAAAGTTGTTGTATAGCAATGATTGAGTAAAATGCTGTGCTTTTGAAGTTAGATTAAGCATATTTGATGTAATGAATTCTTAATGAAGTGGATGGATGAGAGTGTGGATGCGTGAATGAATTAGTAGATGAATAATTGAGATTGTAGATGAATTAGTTGACGAAGCCAACCCAGGATTCATGATAAAAGTTTCACCGGTGCAGAAAGGAAATGCATTACTAGAGTATCTTTCGAATGCTTCATGGCATTATGACAATGCAATAACACCGGATTATGAAGTGAACAATAGTGTTGGTATATTATTTCTATCTCTTAGATTTCATGTGTGCAAGCCTGAATATATACAGAAGAGAGTTCGAGCGATGAGACCATATAAGGTTAGGATTCTTCTTGTGCATGTTGATATTCCGAACTATGGGCAGATTGTCAGGGAGTTGTTTGACAGTGTTCCACTTACGATGGTGCTGGGATTTAGCATTGAGGAGTGTTCGAGATATGTGCGTGGGTTTGAGATTGCAGGAGGTAGATCTGTTGATGCAATAAGACGTGGGCAGAATGATAGCGAAGGCTTTTTGCAGCGAATTCCAAAGATTAACAAGACTGATGTTCAACAGATTGCTGGAGAATGTAGAACACTGCTAGAGTTTATTTCGAAGACGCCTGCAGAGATGGAGGATATACCAGGAATAGGAAAGTTAAAAGCAGAGGAGATATCTAGATTTCTAGACATGAGGTTTGAATAAATATATTATATTTGTAATCAAATTATACTTTTTATATACTAACAGATTGAGAAAAGTGATCATAGTGAATATCAAGAATTATTATATTGATAGGATATGATTATTAGTAGGTTGATATGACTAATAGTGGTTTATGAAAAGCAAGATGAATATGCCATAGGCAGTTTGTAGCAAATAATAAGTAGGTATAGATAATATATGGTGTATAAATTGTAAGTAAGAAGAAGTCCCTTTTGAAATGAATGAAGAAATGCCAAAACCAATTCAAGGACAAGATTTTGGTAACAGCTTAGACAATCTTATTGAATTAATAAATAATAAATCCGAAACCAACAAAAAAGTAATAGATGATTTATAGAGAAAAAATAAAAGAATGGTAGGCAATATTGAGTTTTTATATAAATGTTTAAAAGACCCAGAAATAATTAATTTAACAGTTGGTCACGAAATGGCTTTTTTGAATCGTTTTGCTTATGATAAATATCCAGATCCTACTAAAAATATGAGCCGATGAAGAAGGCATTTGATTTAATTCGAGCAGATAGGAAAAAGAAGTTTTTAAATGAATATTTAAACAATAACCCTAATTTGTTAAATTCTTACTATGAAGATATTAAATATAGCCTTTCTCCTGCAAGCGGATTTGAGATGACTATGAAAATACTTTATGAATCAGTTAGATATCATAAAATGGAAGACATTCTATTTGGTCTTGATGATGTGAACCGCCAGAAGATGTTGTACGTGATGTTGGATATAGTGAATCGTTCTGTTAAGTATAATAAGACTATTAAAAAACTGTGAAAAAATATACTAGTAGCGCAATTGAAGTACCTGGAATGTGAATAGTATTAGGATCAGTATCAACACACAGTTAATCTGATGAGGTTAAACTGCATAATGCAGATATAGTGAGTGTAGTGCCTGGACCTAATAGCATTGAGGAAACAAAGCAATCGTTTGAACGTGTTGATTCTGTGATAAAGAAGTTAAAGGATAGCGGAATTTTAACAAACGAAAAGATTTACGAATTATGTGAGGATTTGAATAATCGCATGATAATGAAAAATGCTAATGGTGAAGTGATGAAGGATGTGGATGTAGCGAGTATAAAGGAAGATATTGATATAAATATATGCATGAAGGTTGCCATATATGAGCTTACAAAGCTGGAGTGAAGCATAGATGAAAAGAATATTAAGCAGAATGCATCGTATAAAATGTTGATGATTATGTTGATATTAGCGAATCTATTCGTATATACGCAGAAAGATAAAAATGCAAATGGTATTGAATCGAATTTAAAACCACTACAGCCAGAAGATGAAATAACATCTGATATACAATGAATCATTGATAGATGACACAGTAAGTGATAAATAATAAAATGACTATATTTTATGTTTAGTATAGTATAATAGTATATGAGAGTGATTTGTGTGATATTGTGAGCAGTGATATTAAATGTTGTAATTAGATGCATTATAGCAATTAAATGAGGATTCGAGAACCTGATATTACTGACAAGAATATAAGGTAAATATCAAATGAAGAATGATTGCCCTTACAATGGTTAATAACAAAAATGAAAAAATTATAAAACAGGCAGAGTTGAGCGCACAAGAGAAATTGAAAGAAGTTATAGTGAATGCATCACTAACGGCATCGAATTCACCAGAAAGGAATGGAGAGGAAATGGCAGCATTTCTGAATGGAATTGAGGGTATTTGGAGAGATGAATATTATAATGAGTTGGAAAAAATGATAGATCGCATTGATGATCTAGTAGTGAAATTTATGGTTCTGAAAGAACTTAGGGAGCGTTTTGAAAAGGCAAAGCTAACAGTACCTGATTGGATTAAACAAAAAATCGATAACCCATTTAAAGAAATTGAACTTGTAATAACATGGAGTAATGTAGAAGCATTGGAGAAAGAGTTTAATGAATTCAAGCAGAAGATGACTGAAAACCAGTTTGAAGGAAAAAAACTATATTCTAGAATAAAAGAAATTATGCAACTTATTATAACACATTTTTATAAAAACAAGTCATTTTTGACTGAACTGAGTAATAGACTAAGTAAGCCAGATCAAACGTTTACAAAAGAAACTATAGCAATTATATGGAGTATCTATGAAGTTAATGATATTGTAAACTTGTTGCTAAATATAGAGGATGATAAAAGAACGATGATATTAGGGCAACTAGGGAATATACACAGAACGGATATATTGATTTATGTTATCTATTACTATTACTATAAAATAAAAGAAAAAGAAAAAGAAAAAGAAAAAGAAAAAGAAAAAGAAAAGAATGATACAAAAAAGATATTTTATGCGGTTGAAGATGATCCAATTAAAGAGTTGTTGAAGGATCGCTCTATTAACAAAGATGGTTGTGCTATTGATACAGATGAATGTATTAAGTTGATGAAAATGCTGAAGGAATCATCTGTTGGACTTGATAAGATAGCAAGGATGCTAGTTGGGATAGAAAGTAAGGATTCGACATACAATTTGATTACTTTGATGGGAATTCATACTGGATATGGTTATGTAGGAGATGTATTGTTGAGTATTAAAGATAAGGATAGAGAAAGTGGAAAGAATGGAAAGAATGGAAATAGTAGAGATGATAAAGATATAGAGTTCAAAAAAATGATTTGTAAGATTAAGGAGAGCGATATGATCCTGATTACAAAAATACTTTTTGGAATTAAGGATGTAGATAAGCTTAGGGAGTTTATTTATAGGATGCCGAAAGAGATTGAAGGACAGAAAGTAATGAAGAAATTGGAAGAGATAAGTATCGATGATGTGAATGATGAGTATGGAAATCCTTGGTGTATTGGATATGAAATGATTGCAGGATTGTGTGTATTTTTTAATCCGTATGTTATTGGGGAGATGATACCTGATATGAATGAAGATGAGATAATAACGGTGTTGAATAAGATAAAGATGATTAGCATAGAAGATTTGGATATGTTGGTGAGCTGTATTTATGATAAGGTAAATAAGATGAATGTATTGTTGAATAATGTAAAGAAGATGAATGTATTGTTGAATAAGGTTAATATTGATGATATGATTATTGATGCGTTGATGAGTAAATCAATTGAAGAGCAGAAAAAGATACTAGGGAATGTTAAGAATGAACAGTTGCGTAAGAAGATAATTGATGCAATCAAAGATAAAGAAGCAAATAAGAATGCATATGAAGAACAACAGAAATTATTGAATAAAAATAAACGAGAACAGAAGATGAATATGATAAATGTATCAATAATAACGACAGTAGTTGTTATGATGATTGTTGAAGTATTGATGAGTGTGATTAGTGTAATAAGTGCATTGATGAATGGGAATAAATGTAGTGATTAACAAGGTTATAACAACAATAGCGAGTGTGATGGTAATGCTGAGTGTGATTGCATATGTGATGAGTAGAAACAGATCTGTGTTGTATGATGTAGTGATGATAGGATGAAGTGTATGTGTAGCATTGATGAGAATTTTTACAATGTTTTATGAGTAACTATGTGAATATAATTAGTATAATGATGATGCTAATAAGTTTTATTATGGCAATAACGATTGTAGTAGCTTTTTTAATAGAAATAAGATTAAGAAGAGTAATGAAAAGAATGAGAGTGACAAAGATGTAATAGCTAAGAATGTGGTATTTTTAGTGGCAATTTGTTCATTTTCTGTGGTAATAATGGAATGTTGTAAGAGTAAAGTAGAAATGGTATAAAGTAATGTTAATGTAGTAATATGATATATAAGATGTAAAATAAATGATAATGAATAATGAATAGTTTGTGTATGATGTAGAGTAGAGTATATGTGAATGAGATGTACATAATGTTAGTAAATATGTGATAACATGGATGAGTGATTGTGAATTACACATTGATATATATTACATATATTGAGTTATTATAGAATGATTGTATTCTAGATTGAGTTGTAGGTTGTAACTGTGATAATCACAGATGTGAAATGAATTGTTTCAAAAGTCTCTCAACCGCAGATATAATGAATGATGATTAAGTTGATATGATGAGAATATCTATGCAATGTGCAGTAACATACAATATGTGTGATAAATTTGTTTGATGAGAATGATATTTTATAGATATTGCAAATGCTAGTGAATCGATATAATATCAGAAACAAATTACCCTCATAATGACGAATAATGATAAATCTCAAAATATTAGTAATAAAAAAAAATGTGTGAAGATACAATTGGAAATTCTGCAACATTTAGAACGTCTGGAAAACGAAAACCTTATAACATTTCCTAATGAATTACAAAAAATTAAGAATGATCTACCAGTCGAAGAGTGTATAAACCGTATTTATTTATACTTACTTCATATTTTTAATACAACCATGGCAGAACATGCTATTTATATGGCTAACCTGAAGGAAGAACAAAGTAGTAGTAATACAGAAAAAACCGAAAAAGTTTCTTTATGGTTTGACATGTGCTATCGTCAAACAAAAGAAATCGATTCTTATAAATTATTAAGGCTTTTCTATGAGTTTATCAGTTGTCACGAAAACGTTGATAACTCATATGTTTATAAGAACAAAGTTGATAATATTGATCACAAAAATCAAATGTACTTGGTTTACAGACTCACTGGATGCCTACAACAATATAATGATGAGTCTATTAAGGAAATCCAATTGGAAAAGGCTTTAAAATCTAGCGATATTTTGGAAATTTTGATGTGGTATATTATTAAGCCGTATACTAAAGAACACAAAAAATTCTACCAGGAAGTGATGGTGCCAGTGTTCTTAGAAAAGATAAAAGACGGAAAATGCATAAAGGATGGTAATGAATTTATTGATATCATATTTTCAGCTAGATTTGGTAATAAGGATAAAGAATTTGTTCATAAATATCATGATCAACTTGGAATGTTTGTTGATAATATTAACAACCGGTATTTAAGATCAATAATTCCTATAGAACTCAATGAACACCTAATGAATACGCATATAAGTCAAAATAGAATAGAATTATTATCGGGATTTAAAGCATGTCATTCTAAAATTAGCGAAACTTTAAAAGAAGAGTTTTCAGTAGATTGTATATTATGGATGATCAAAGGATCTGATAAAAGATTTTTTTTGGACTTGATTGGGAATGACAATGTTCAAAGATATATTGAGTGGTTTGAATCTTGTCTATCTAAAGATATATTAATAATAAACCAGATGAATATTTTATGGGATA
The DNA here is from genome assembly GCF_000803265.1 of Ordospora colligata OC4. Taxonomy (NCBI): domain Eukaryota; kingdom Fungi; phylum Microsporidia; family Ordosporidae; genus Ordospora; species Ordospora colligata. The sequence goes on along the minus strand of NW_014575403.1, from coordinate 173,842 downwards.
CTATTAAAAACATAGAAAAGCAAGAAAGAAAAGGCACAAAAAAACTAACTGAAACCATAAAAGATAAGTTTAGTGATACCATTGAATTAATAAAAAAGGACAATGATTGTATGTATTGGAAGTTACTATTATATACGTCTGAATTGATCGGATCTGAAAATATTTCTGAATGGGATGTAAAAGATTTGAACGATATATTTAAAGAATATGAAATATATTTTATGAAGAATATTAATAATACAAATAGTGGGAAGAAATTTAATCTTATTCGCAATCTACCAACCACAATTTTAAAAATCCTAATACGAAACCCATCATATACAGAGAAATTTAAAATACCAGATGAAATCTGTAATGAAATGATATTAAAGTATATGAAACAAGGGATTGGCGAATCAATCAAATACTTGTTAGAATGCATATTATGTGCTTTATGTGGATCAAAAAAGGATCATGAGTTTATACAAACATATATGGATGAAATTTATGATATGGTTTATAATACAAATATAAATTTTACAAAAGCAGTAATAGAATGCATATCTAAACATATTAAAAAAAAACATGATTTGGATTTTACTGGTACAGATAAAACGATAATAAGTATTTTTTTTAGTAATGTAGGCATTTTGCCTATTGAGGATAAAAAAGTGAATAAGGATAAACAGTCTGAGGATTTGTTTGATAAAAAGGTAAAATATATAATTGAAACAGCTAAAGAAGAGAAAAGAATGGAAGAGAAAAGAATGAAAAGAATGAAAAGAAAGGAAGAGGAAAGAATGAAAAGAAAGGAAGAGGAAAGAATGAAAAGAACGAGGAAAGAATGAAAGAACGAGGAAAGATGAAAAGACAAGCAGCAAGCAGGAATAGTCGGGATTCTAGACCTTCATATCTCAAATGATAAATTAAACTCTGTATCAACTTTTTCAATCCAAGTAGCGTCAAAAGAAAAACAAGAAAAAGTGCCACAAGTACAGCCAACTACATCAACAGAAAAAGAAATTCCTACGAAGAAGTCAGATAGGCATGTAAATTATATGGAAGAAATATATTATACGCCTTTAAGTAACAAAAACTATGATACCTTGATAGACCTGCAAGAATGTATAAAAGAATGGATTGATATGCTGAGGATATTTTTATTATTGATTGCAAAAAATGAATTTATAGAAAAGGAAAAGATATCGGAAATATTTAATGGAGCTAGTGATTGTAGTAAAGAGGCAAATGAATCAGGTAAACTAAATAAACACCGTCTATCAGGCAAGACGGTTAAATCAGGCAAGACGGTTAAATCAGATGAAGCAGCTAAACCAAGTAAATCAGATGGAAAATTGGATACTAATACAATTAGTAAAATAATAGACAATCTTGGATCAATAAAAGATGAACATGAGAATAATCATAGTGATAGTGATGATCTAGATAAAATAATTAATCGATTGCTTGCAATTAGAGATCATATTAATAATAATGAGCGATACCTGTACCAATTTATAGAGTGTGTTATTAGTCTTCAGAAATTAAAGAAGAACCGCCCTGGCGTATATGATGACGTATATGATGAAGGAAAAAAATTGTATGATGAAAGCAAAGATATTATATGCAGTAATATGAAGAAAAGTATTTTAAGTATTAGAGAGTTCAAAATTTTCAAAGAAATTGAGAACAATATTGATGAACAAATGAATAGTATTGGCAATGGTAATAAAAGTATTGAAATTAAAAAAGGAAAAGGTAAGAAACAAGGCAATGGTGCCACTGCCGTAGTGAATACAATCACAGATGATGAATATAAGAACATCATAGAAAATGTTGCGTTAATCATTTATCAAAAGATATTTACTAAACTTGATAATATTAATGACGAACAGATTGGTAATATTAAGGAAGAAAATAAGAAGATTATAAATGAACAGATTAATCCCAATATATCATATTTTGATGATATTATAAAAGTTGGTAATGAAGATAAAAATAGAAATACTGTGCTGATCAAAGCCAATGTAAGAACTGGAATGATATTTTATATACTATTTGTACTAACATGTGCTTATAAAATTATTGTTGATAAAGAGATAGAAGATAGACAAGCGTCACCTGCAGGTGAAGTATTGGAAGCAATATCTGCAGCTTGAGAGTATGATAAGAGTATATAAATAAAACAATTAATTACTATTATGTAGTTGTAATGTATTGAGTGTGATTGTATCTAATGAAATAGTGCATATATGATGATGAGAAATAATCTAGGCTTATTATTGGACCTGAGATTCTTATTTCTTTACGAATATAGTTGGATTGATGAATTCACTAGCAATAACATGTATACATGTGATTGTGTAGTATTGTGCAATTTTATTGGATGGAGATGTAATTGTATGAATATGGAGAATGAGATTATATGAATATGATATGATATCAGAAACGGGCTACCCTTGTCATGGTGAATAATAATGGTGGAAACAAGGTAAGTGAGATAATTAATGCGTTTACGAATGGAGATGATAAACAAAAAGATGTAGACCAAACAAGATTGATGGCAACCATAACAACCGAAATTTTCATGGAAGTTTTGAAGCATGATAAATTTGAAGATATAAAAAAGGTATTTTTTAAGAAATTCTTTGAGATTGATTCTGAAAAGATTATTGTAGACATTAATAAAGAGTGGATTGAATCAGATAAATATATAGAAAACGACAACTATAATGCACTAAATATTCTTTTTAAATGTATTGCAGATCCTAATCTTTATTCTGAACTTAAACCTAAGTTTAATAAGATTTATGAATATGGCATCAATATCTTTGATTCATTTGTGGGTAAAGAAATAGAAAGGTTGGAGAAAGATAAAGATGCTGAAAATGTTGAATCGATAATAAATAAAGATGCATGGTGTATTTTGTCTGTTGAAAAACATAAATTAATTAAACATAATGTAAGTAAGACATTGTGAATTATCTTGTAAATGATTATAAAGATACTAAATATTTGAATGCATGGGTAAAAGTAATTAGCACGATTGATCCAAGTGAAAATCAAAAGCTAACTGAAGAGATCATTGATAAACTTATAAATGCACACATATCGGAAGATAAAACGAAGGATTTTTGGGGTTTACATAATATAGATGACTATAATACTCAAAAGATAAATGATATACAACCTGATGATATTATAAAGTTTATAAGTAAGATTGATATAACTAAAGCAAAGCAAATTGGATTTTTAATGATTATGGTATGATGTAGTGATGATAGGATGTAATGCATTATTAATGGTAATGAGGATTTGTACAGTATTCATGAGTAATTATGTGAATGTAATTAGCATAGTGATGATAGTAATAAGTGTAGGAATGCTAATAACAAGTATAGTGGTGATTATAGATCCTAAGATTAATAAAGGTAAGAATAACGAGAGTAAGAAGAGTGGTGAAAAGAATGGGAATGGTAAAGGTATAATGACTAAGAATGCGATATTGATTGGATTTACATGTGTAATGATATTGAGTGGATGGATAGCACAGGTTATGGATATGAATAAGAATAATGAAACGAGCAATGAAATAATGCAAGAGTAAAGTGATATGAGAATGTATATAAAAGTATTAGTTAATAATAAATAAGTATCGAATAATTGATTATAGTGTATTTGAGAGATGTGTGGATATTATTGAGTAATGATGATATTCAGTGAAGTTCAGGTAATTATTAGCATAGTAGAATAATGTGAGATCATGAATATAAATAGATGTGAGATGATTTAGTTAGTGAGATAAAGATATTTATTATTTATTAATAGCATTGTGTTAGTGTGCGTAATTAGTCATATATCAACTTTATTGTTTTATTATTGACTGATCTGATTTTGATCAACTTACATTGGTATATCATCACCTCTATCCACTTAAACCATCATCAAAACTTGGCCTGTTATTTGGTGATATATTTTATTCATCTCCATTATGCTTATTAGTTTTTAATTGATTCTTCTCTAATCCAACAACTATATCTTTACCAAATTTATTTTTACATTTACAAAAAGCCTTTTCCAAGTCCTGGTATCCTGCTGTATTATTTACCTTATTGCCTCTTTTAATAAACTTACAACCAGTAATATCGATTTTTGTATACTTTTATTCTTTGCTAGTTTCGGTATTCGCCGCGGCAGTGATGTCATATCTATATCTATGTTACTGAAATCAATTATCTTCAATTGTTCATACCACTTAGTACCTTGAATTTTTCTATTTTATTAAGTTTTGGGTTATCACTGAGTTTAAGCAATGTTAGTTTTTTTCATCTGGTAATTGAACTGACTTTAAATAGGAACACTTTGTAACATTAATATCGACTACCCCATCTTCAATGCTTTTATCTGGTTCAGAGTTAAGTTTATATAGCATCTGTAATATTTCCATACATTTTAGATTTCCAGATACTGAAGATTTGTAAACTTCTCTGGAATAATAAGTGTTGTATTAAATCGAGTATCAAGAATAAGTTCACAATCCTTTAAATAAAGCAAAAGTAGTTTTTTGTACTTCTCTAAATGATTCAATGATCTGATTATACAATTTTTAAACGGAAAAATGTGATTATTTTTGATATCTTGATGTAGTAATTTTATAGTTCCCTYTTTATTTTTGAACGAATCTTGATCGATCATAACGTTATCTATCATATCCAATTTATTCATCCAAATACAACCTACGCATACCATGTACATCTGCATGCATATTGCAAATGTCTTGAGTGTTATCAATCTGTTTATTTCACTTATGTTTATGTATCTCAATCACTTTATACTTTTACATCAATATTCCAATATCTATGAACAAATACAAACTTTCTCTATGTCATATGTATATCTTTCATATTATATAATTGGTTGTTTACTGATAATGCTGCACATGATGAGTAGAGTGTGTTAAATGCTTTGAGAAGATCCCCAGATGGATACAACATCGAATGGATCGAAGATAGAATCCAAACAGTTTTCGAAGGCAGGTACTGGAGTTTATGTTGAAGACAGTGACGAGGATAATATTAGAGTGGATGTAGTGAGTGGGGAATATGATTCGAAGGAGTCGACAGGATATGTTGGACTGAAGAACCACCTTGGAACAACATGCTACATGAACTCGGTGATGCAGACGCTATTTGGAATAAGAAAGTTTAGGAATTACGTTTATGCACAGGAGCCAAAGGGAATAATGTTGTCTTTGCAAAGGTTGTTCAAGGCGATGCAAGAGAATAGGAAGATGGTTGACACGACGGATTTTGTTGTCAATAATGCATGGTTTGATAACATGCATGTGCAACAAGACGTCCATGAATTTTCGAAGATTTTATTTAATTCGCTTCAGAAAGATAGTGGAAACAAAGAGTTTATTGAGAAGCTTATACAAGGAGAACAGATAACCTACATCAAGGCAGATTGTGGATGTTTCCGAAGGAAAGAGGAGAAGTTCCAAGACATCCAGGTAGAGATTAAGGACTTTATGAACAATAAGTTGGACTTGAGTCTGATTGAATCACTGAAGAGATATGTGAAAACTGAGCGGTTAGAGGGGAGCAATCAATACAGTTGTGAGAAGCATGGACTTGTTAATGCAGAAAAGGGAGTGATGTTTGGAGAGCTTCCTCCAGTGATTTTTGTATTACTTAAGCGGTTCTATTTTAATCTTAATACTGAAACGAGATATAAATTAAATGATTATTTTGAGTATCCTGATGTATTGGATATGAAGCAATTTGTGGATGAGCAGAGAATTGATGGTTTAGAAGAATCAAAGAATGAGAATAGAGCTAATATGAATGAATATGAACTGTATTCGGTTATTGTGCACAGAGGAGATGTTGAGGAAGGTCATTTCTATGCATACCTGAAGCATGGAGGAGAGTGGTTGAAATTCAACGATGGAGTTGTCACAAAGAGCAGAAAGGAGGAAGTGATGGAGGGGAACTTTGGAGGCAAGCATCCGTATAAAGATATAATGCGTGAATATTCTGGGTATTATCTTGTATATATCAGGAAGAGCATGATCGAAGAGATCTTGAATGATAATGTCACTATAAAAGTATCAAAAGAAAAACATGAAGAAGTAGCAAAAATTATAGCGAAGGTAAATGGACAAATGAAGAATATAATACCAATAGTTGCAGCAGTGTTACTGATAGTTGCTGAAGCAGTGATTACAGGAATGAGTATAATGAATGCATTGAAGAATGGAAATGAAATATTTGATAGAGTGGTTATTAACAAGATGATTATGGCTACATCAATTGTGTTAATGATTATAAGTGTGGTTATGTATTTAATGAATGAGAAAAGGACTACTATATGGTACGATGCAGTCATGATAGGATGCAGTGCATTACTAGCAATAATGAGAATTTGTACAATAGCTATGAGTAATTATGTGAATATAATTAGCATAATAATAATAGCAATGAGTGTAGCAATGTTAATAGGAAGTGTACTAGCGTTTATAGGTTCTAAGAATAAGAATACTGAGAATAAGAAGATTGATAAAAATAATGAGAATGGTAAAGCTATAATGGCTAAGAATGCGTCCGTGATTTTCTTTACATTTTGTGTAGCAATAACAGGATGGTCAACACAGATTATGAATATGGTTAAGAATAGTGAAATTAACAATGAAATATTGCAAGAGTAAAGTAAGGTTAATAGTTAGATATAATATATAAAATAAATAGATAATGAATAGTTTATGTATAATGTGTATATGTAAGTGAGTATAATGTGATAACATCAATGAGTGATTGTGATTAAACATTGATATATTGCATTTACTCGACTACCACTAAATGATTGTGTTCTAGATCATAGCTTTGATAATCACAGATGTAAAATGAAGTTTTGTAAATAAATGTGACTAAACCCAGTAGATCAAAAAGCATGAAACTAAGAGTATGATAAGCACTGTAAGTGATAAGTAATAAAATGATTATTAGATTGTGAGTATGTTTGGTGGAATCGGAATCTAATTTAGTTTAATGTGTTGTAATATTGTGTTATGATTGTTTGTACATTTATGAGAATGCTGTTTTATGATTTACTGAGCAAGCAAATAAAATGGATATTGTAATCTTGCTGATTACTATGATATTGTTATTGAATTTTGTAGATATGACAAATTACAGTGGAGCAGCCCTTGGATGAACCTGGATGTGTTCAAGAAGTACAGGAGTTTTATTGGAGATAATGAGTTTTTCAGAACGTTCATACCAGGCTATAAAGAGATGGAAACCGGAGAAGCAGAACTTGCAGAGCCTTATGTGTTTGAAAGCAACCCAAAATACATTCAGGTAGAGTTGAGAGATTATCAAATTGAGGGACTGAACTGGCTTGTTAATATGCACGAGAATTCGATCAATTGTATACTTGCAGATGAGATGGGTCTTGGAAAGACATTACAAACAATTTCATTTCTTGGATACATCAAGTATGTGAAGAAGGAAGAAAACAGACATTTAGTGATTGTGCCTAAATCTACACTGAATAACTGGAAAAGAGAATTTAAGAGGTTTATGCCGAAGTACAAAGTGCGAGTGTTCTACTCATCACGAAAGGAGCTCAAGCAGTTGATGAAAGAACTCAAGAATTCTAAATGGGACGTGTGTCTTACAACTTATGAAATGTGTATAGGAGCCAAGAGTATGCTGAGTAAAATAGAATGGTCTTATATAGTGATTGATGAGGCACATAGAATAAAGAACGAGCATAGTCTTTTGAGTAAGATAGTTCGAGTCTTTCCTTGTGAGCACAGATTGTTGATTACAGGTACGCCTCTTCAGAACAATGTGCATGAACTGTGGGCATTGTTGAATTTCATTGTTCCTGAGATTTTCAATGATTCTGAGAAATTTGAAGCATATGTTGTACGTAGTGATTCTGGAGAAAGCGAAGGAATTGCAAAGATCAGGAGTGTGCTGCAGTTGTTTTTTCTACGAAGAGAAAAGATTGATGTGGAACGAACTCTGCTTCCAAAGAAGGTGGTGAATCTATATTCTAAGTTGTGTCCTATGCAACATGAATGGTATAAGATGTTGCTGAAGAGAGATTTATCACCACTTGGAGGAAGTAGAGACATCAAAGGGATGCTTATGAATGTTGTAATGCAGTTAAGGAAATGTTGCAATCATCCTTACTTGTTTCCAGGTGCAGAGCCTGAACCTTACACGAATGAAGAGCATATTGTTGAGAATTCTGGAAAGATGCAGCTTCTTGATAAATTGCTAACAAATCTAGCAAACAAAGGCTCGAGAGTGCTTATATTTAGCCAGATGTCAATGATGTTGGATATTCTTGAGGATTATTTGGTGTTAAGAGACTATGAGTATTGCCGGATTGATGGATCTACTCCTTATGAGGAGCGTGTTCAATTCATAGATGAATTTAATGCTGAGGGAAGTAAGAAGTTTGTGTTTCTACTGACTACAAGAGCAGGAGGATTGGGGATAAACCTGTGCACGGCAGACACTGTGATTTTGTTTGATTCAGATTGGAATCCGCAGATGGATTTACAGGCACAAGATAGAGCACATAGAATAGGACAGAAAAAGCAGGTTATGGTGTTCAGATTTATATCTGAAGGTACGATTGAGGAGCAGATTGTGTACAGATCATTGCAGAAACTACGCTTGGATGATATACTACTGCAGGGCAAGAGTAAGAAAGGTGCACCGAGCCAGTCAGAGCTGATTGACATTCTTGCGAGTGGGATAGAGATTACAGATTCGTTTGTGAAGGATGAAGAGATTGAGGAAGTAATAAAGAAAGGAGAGGAAAAGACCAGGGAAATGGACATGAAGCTTGATGAGTTTAAGATTGGAGATGCATCTGAAGCAGGACTTGATTGCTACAAGTGGGAGGGTGAGGATTACAATATCAAGAAGATTGATAGGTTTGTTTCAAGCAATGCTGAGAGCTATGGAAGAATGTCAAGAGTGAATTTATTGTTTGCACAGAAGCCAAAGATTATTGAATACCAAGATTATCAGTTTTATCCAAAGGAGCTGAAAGAACTGAATGAGAAGGAACTTCGGTTGTACAAGGAGGGTAAGGAACTCAATGAAGATGAACAGAATCTAAGGAAGCAGCTTTTGCATCAGGGATTTGATTGGACAAAGAAAGATTTCCAGGCATACTTGAAGGCCATGGAAGTTGTTGGCAAGGATGATGTTGAGGCGATTGCTGCATTGGTAGGAAGCAGAAGTGATGTGAAGGAATACCACAAAGTGTTTTGCGAGAGAATAGATGAGCTGAATGATGCAGAAAAGATAAAGGTGATGATTGAAAGATCGATTCGTAGAATCAAGAAGAAAGCAAGGATTAGGCAAATCCTAGAGGAAGGCATGGATGTGATTGAGATGCGGATGAAGCCCAATATGAGCGAATATGATAAGTTTTTATTGAAATTGTACAAGAAATACATTGATGAGCCGATGTGGCAGGAATGTGTTGCCATGGATGTGCTGAAAGCACCTGAATTCCAGTTTGATTACTATGTTTTATCTAGAACGGCATCCGATATTTTCAAGCATGTCAATCACTTGGTATCTGCACTGATTAGGTCATTTAATGAAAATAATAAAACATGATTGTTACTGGATAAGCAGTTGTCTAGAAGCAGTCAAAACAAATGAATCTTAAATAAAACATGAATATGAGTATCTATTTATTTGATGTATGTAATGCGCTGTGTGTTTATGGATCATTATTTGATGTATTAATTGGCATACAACTTTTAGACTCGTCTTTCTGCGCCTGTAATTCCACATCGACCCAACTTTTCATTACTAATTGCTTGACTCTTTTTGCATATGCATCAGGATCTGATGAGAAAAGAGAGGCAGCATCCAGATTTGCAGGTGACTTTGTGTTCGGATCGTTGAGCAACGATTGTATAGAGATGAGAACACCCATTACATCATAGCTTGGATTCCAGCGGTTGCTTAGTATGTCTAAGCAAAGATCACCGCTTGGATAGATGTTTGGATGGAACATTTCAGAAATGAATTTTACATTTGGCGGATCTTGAGGATATGACTCTGGAAACTTGAGCACCAAACTGAATGTTCCTGACTCAAATGGAGTTTCTTCTGGACCAAACACAACGGCTACCCATGTCATGAGATCATCCTCGAGTGGTTCTGCAAATATTGTCTTATCTAGACTCGTTCTGACTGTTCTCAAGTCTTTCATGAGTCTTCTTTTTGCAGGCGTAGACATTTGGGGGTGTTGTATGCGATGCATTTGCATAAAGATCTATCGCATGTTATGCTGACTTTGTATGTTAAACTCTCTTACATATTGAATGATATGATATGCTACAAATGCTGAGAAGACAGTGCAATGCTGAATGCCAAGACAAAACTTGAAAAAATTGCTTTGTGCAGAGGCCCTGAGAGATGGTGAACATTCCAAAGACAAGGAATACGTACTGTAAGAAGTGCAATGGATACTCCAATCACAAGGTTTCACAGTCAAAGGCATCGAAGCGTAATCCAAATGCGCAAGGAGAAAGGAGATACGCAATAAAGCAGAGAGGATACGGAGGACAAACAAGGCCTGTCCTGAGAAGAAAGGCAAAAGTTACAAAGAAGTTTGTACTGAAGCTGGAATGCACCACCTGCAAGTTTGCACATCAGAAACCTCTTAAGAGAGCCAAGCATGTGATACTGGGAGGAGAGAAGAAAACAAAAGGAGAAGCATTGATTTATTAAAGACAACTTCTTTTGAATTTTGTAATGCCTTGAACAAAGGCTGTGTAATAATATGCGAAGCAACAGCGCTTTGAAATACATATCTTTTGAAAATCTGTGTGATATTGAGCATGTTTAACCCCTTGAAAGATGAACATGTCTCCAACAGTTTCTGCAATGCTTGAGGAGAGATATCCAATTGATATTTGCAACGGATTGTTAAGGAATGTTACGCCATATGGTATTTTTGAGCTTATCAGAGATATAAAAGATCCCGAGCATCCATATACACTGGAACAATTAGGTGTTATATCGAAAGAAGACATTCACATCGAAACTTTTGAGTGCGATGGAATTACACCTGATGTTGGGCTGCCTATATTATGTGTCTGCGTAGAGTTCAAGCCAACTATTCCGCATTGCTCCATGGCAGCAATAATAGGACTTTGCATAAAAACACATCTTGATCGTTTCATACGAAATCATGCAATAAGCGTTAAGATTGCAGATGGTGCACATGTGAATTACAAAGCACTCAATAAACAGCTCAATGACAAGGACAGAGTCATGGCTGCATTAGAAAACGAGGTATTGATTGATTTGATGAAAGAGTGTCTTCCAGATGTGTTGAATCTATCGAATGGTGAATCACATGTAAAAGTAACAAAGTGAAGTATACAGCTGCATTAGCCATCAAAGAAGTCTGATTGCATAGAAGAGTCTCTGAACTGCTGTTTGCATTTATCAAATATCCTGAACTCATGGCCGTTTTCACTGATTGCCATGACACATGCAACATTACCTGATGAGTAACAATAGTTCGGAGCACCCCATATTGTGAATAGCTTGTCTCTAAAGAATGACTTGTACCCGTCGTTCACCAACTGATGTGATCGTACAACATGGGAAAACCTGTTTGATTCAAGAAAGTCATCGATTGTGTCTTCTCCAAACAGATAGCCTGCGCCTCTTGGATTTTTCCTATATCCTGGCTCTTCATCAGGATCACTCCACAATAGATTACTCAACTCAGTAATTTCACCAACTCTATCAATACTCGTGATGAAGTCTAATGTTATTCCAGGCACAAGTCCTCCATGAACACAGAAGTATTTTCCAGAAACAACTGCAGCGATTGGAAGGTATTGAAATGCATCACAGAATCTCCAGTATGTTGTAATGTCATATTTCCTTATGCATTCGTCCCTGAATCCATATACAGCAGATAGCATGCGTGTTTCGTGGTTTCTTCTAAGAAGGTGAATTTTATCCGGATAGAGAATTTTATATGTAAACAGCAACAATATAAGATCCACTGAGTCATATCCTCTGTCTACGTAGTCTCCAAGAAACAGATACTGTTGAATAGAAGGATCGCCCATGAGATCCAACATGTTCAAGAGATCGTAGAACTGGCCATGAACATCACCTACAACATTGACCTGTGCTTGTATTTGAATAACATTTGGTTCTGAAGCAAAAACTATCTTTACATCATTTATCAGCATCATGGCCTCGCTTCGTGTAGGCAATACTGAGTTCTGGATGGACCTGAGGATTTTTAAGTAACATGGGCTTTCATGCTTGGAATGCATTGACGATGGGTGGAACGCAATCAATATTGATGAATGTGTGGCTATTTATACTCAATGTAAACAGTTGGCTAAGATTGAAACCTATTGAAATTGAAACAAGTTTTGAGAAAAATATTTAGATGCATGAGGAAATAAGGGGAATGATAAGAAAACTCTGGAATATTCTGAGTCTTGTGGCAATCATGACTGTTTACTTTTCATACATTACTGCAACTTGTGGATTGATTTTTGTGATTGATCTAGTGATGCCTCGGTGTCTGAGCAGAGATGCTATTGTAAAAACTGCAAAAGTAGCATGGCTAAGCCTTACAAAGACTGCTCTGCATGGATATTTCCCAGGAAAGGTGTTTATAAGGTACGACACTGCAATTCTTGATAATAAAAGGAATGTTGTGATCTCAAACCATCTGACTGAGTATGATTGGCTGTTTATTTCGTGTGTTATGCATTATTTCGAAAGGTTTGGCGATATGTACATTATACTGAAGATGTCTTTAAAGGACATTCCACTGTTAGGATATGGAATGAGATTCTTTGAGTTTATTTTTCTGAATAGAAGGTTGAGCAAGGACAAGGAGTTGATTATGTCTGGAGCATCGAACCTGAAGAAGAAGACAAGATATGATCTTCTGCTGTTCCCTGAAGGAACGTACATAGACAAAGTCTCGCATGAAAAGTCGCACAAGTGGGCACAGAAAGGCAGTACAACAGTTGATGGGCATGCATTTGATCCTGAGGAGGTGATATTACCAAGGACAACTGGATTTGATATTCTCAGAGCAGGTATGAAGGACGATATGAATGGGATTCTTGATATAACGATTATTGGAAATCCTTATGCAAAATATCCAAACGATGTGTATTCATACACAGAGGTTTTGGTGAATAAATCATGCATGGTGAACTTTGTGTTCTTCCTTGATTACATTCCAAACAATGATGATATGGATTCGAAAGAATTTTTGTTGAAAAGATTTGAAAGAAAAGAGAAGATGATTACACAGTACAAAGAAATAAAAGGGTGTGATAGGATAGAAAGTATGGATGAGTTCCGCAAAATTGCTGATATGTTGTGTGATACACGAGTAGAATACAAAGATATTGAAATTGACTTATCATCTCGATGGGGCCCTTTGTTCTATGCGATGTTTGTATTTGTGTGGATGATGATTGCAGGATGGCTTGCCAAGTGGATTTGGAAATAAATTTATTTTGTGTATGCATTAGAATGAGAATGTGTTAAATATAGAATTGTCAATGCTGTTAGTTCTTACATCTGTAGCGGAATAGAAGGATCTGGATGGTAAGGTTCTGTTTCATGTGGTTTATAATTACATACGAACAGTAGATTGGATATGGAAGGAATACAAACAGATGGCTTAGTTGAGACTGGTATTTTTGAAAGGATCCAGGCGCTTGTAAGGAACTCTGAAGATGGAGACTTCAGGTTTGTTAATCCATGTACATCAAAGAAGAGTGATGCATTAACAACCAATACAGCTAAACAATACACGGATACATCTAGTGAAGATCCAGTTGTTGATATTGGATGTAGTCGATTGAATCTGTGGAGAATTTCGACTCAGATAGTCGTTTTTGGGCAATGCTGGAACAACAGCACTGAGAACATTACTAAAAGAAATAATAAGGATGAGCTGATTACGTTCATGAATTCCAAGTACGGAGACAGATGCATGATATGGTGTTTTGAGGACATATTCTCAGGCTCATATAATATCCAGAAGATGCCTTTGCTTGATTTTGATCTTGGAGTTGCATATAGAATGTGTTGTGCAGTCAAATGCTGGCTGGACTTCAATTCGAATAATGTGGCAGCATTCGAGCTTAAGCATGGAGATAATGGCAGGTTCAAGTTTGTGATTGGATGTATAATGAAGTACTGTGGAATAGATGGAGATGATACTTGTATGGATGATACCTGCTTTGATTCTTTTCAGTCTTCTTTGATGAATGTAAATACAGTTAGGAGGTACATTAAGTATTTTGAATCAGCAAGCAATATGAAATATGAAGGAAATCACAACATTGTTTTGAAGCAGTTGATAATTACTACAATTCCAGTTGCACATTCTACTGACTTTCAGGTTGGTATTTCAATTAATGGAAAAGGCAGAATGTTGTACATTGCTCAGGAGGCTACTTGTGATGAAGATGCTGCTGGCTATGATTATGATGTTTACAGAGATGAAGATTATGTGGTGTTTAGTGAGATCGGATGCAATGTATCGGAAGATATTCAAATAGAAATGTGGTACTATTCGAATGAGAAACAGGAGAAGGTGCTGAGCCTTAGAGTCAATCCGCTTTTCTACAGACAAGGTGTCTACAGATTTACTCTCGATGACATGGAGCTTATATTACCAAGAAGCAGGTTCCAGGATGATTTTTCTGTTGATTTAGTGCTAGTTGAGTCAGGAAGGATGGAAAAAAAGAGCCTGTGTTTTGACAAGATTGACCAAATACAAGGCATCAAGATGCTGAATGATGGATTCTGGAGGGATTATGACAGAAAGATTTATGAGCGACTTGTTTCCCAGGGAATCAATGAAGTTGTATCAAAGATCTGTGCATATATGAGATATGATACACACAGATGTTCAGAATTCACACAAGATCTAGAGTCAAGAGGAGTATGTACCAATCGAAACGATTCTTGTGTCTCTGGTCATGTAGGAATGATGTTATTTTGTAGGCAGAACAGTACTAATGGACATGATGTTGAGGATACAGATAGAAAACAAGATGAAAATAACAACTGCACGGATGACAGCAACATCAAATCATCTTGTATTAGCAGCAATACAGATATTGATGTGCGAAAAGAATTATATTCAGTAGAAGTGGAATGCAGTAAACTACGTTTAATAGAGCAAATCAACTGCGAAATTCCAATTATAAGTACAAGAAAGGTTATATCAAAGAAACAGATCATTCGAAAAAAAACTAATTGTGAAGATAAAGCCATCAGTAGCATGGAGATGGTAGTTAGAAAATCACTGCACATGGTTCCATTAGCAAGAGTAGATGGAACGATATTTAGTGAGTGCTCCAACATTGATATCATAATGGATCTGAATATGTTTGAAGATATGCTTTGTGAACCTGTTGAAAATATGAACAATACAATTAGCAATCAAGCAATAGCAACAAGCGTTATAGACAGTAATAGATTATTTTTAGCTTCATTGGCATTGAGACACCTTGAGCTTAAAGGAATCACACCTGAAAACATTTATGTGTTCTTAGAGTCTCCATCTAGCCCTCTAGAACTTCAAGATTTGTTGAACATAGAAAAGATATATCCAAATAGTACGGAGGCATTGAGTCTGTCATTAGCACCTCCAGAGATGCTCAATGAAGTTGAAGAGTCAATGCTCAGGTACTCGCGCTATGTAGATGCGCTCAAGTTATTGGATATCTTGATATTTGAGAGAAAGCTTTTCAATGAGATATTCCTGATGGAGGATGCCTTGATTGAGCTTCTGATGCTGTACAACCGTATTATTGATAGCCATGGACTAAAAATTCTCATGAAAGCTGTTCTTGAAATATGCAATGCCATAAACTTCAAGTACTCAATGACCCGAAAGAAAATACCTGGATTTCGTATTTCTAGCCTGTGTGTATTCAGTGGATACAAAGGAAAAAACAATATGTCGCTGTTTCCTTTTCTATTCCATGTGATGGAAGCGAATGGAGTTGGGATTGGCGATCTACTTGATGAGTTTGCAACCATACATGAACTTAAAGCTGAAGAATTGCCTAGAATCCGTGAGAAAATCAATTTGTTTATTGAGATGTACACAAATAATCTCTGTGCGCTGAATGTTATTGATTCAAAGCATCAGAAGGCATATTCTGGATTTTTCTTATTTGCATGTAATAAGTTAGAATGTGTAGTGAATATGTATAAAGAATGTAACCTGAAATCAGGCATAATCAAACACAAATTTGGAGACCATGACGATGGCAAATGCACAAGTACCGTTCTAGTTGCTCTATCTGAGTTTCTGCATAATATGAAGATGCATTTTGAAATTTACAGTAAAAGTAAGAATGTTTGAAATCAAGAAAGTAAAGTGTTTGAGTCAATAAGGTAAAAGTGGATGATTCAGTCAAAACATAAAATTGATGATTCAAAAAGTAAGATTATAAGTAGATGATAATTCAACCAAAACAATAAATGTATATGTGTATGATTCAAAAATCAGGAATATATAAGAGTGAATAATTCAACTTAAATGGCAAAGTGCAGTAACATAAGTCAATCAGAATATAAGATTGTATAACTCAAACAGCAGAGATATAAGCTAATTAGAAAAAAGAGTGAATGAGCCAACCAGAACACAATAAATGTGAATGATTCAACTAAAACCATCAAATAAATTTAATTAGATTTCACTTCATTCTTGAAACCATAATAAATCGTTAGATAAATATATTTAATCCATGTAACAGCTTATCTAAGCACTTCCAGAATATGTCCGGCTCTGTTTCTATTCTTGTCATTGCCATGCTTCATCACATTATGCAAAAACTCCTTGATCCATGGATCATCCAATCCAAAGTTCTTTCCATACATCATAACAAGGTCATCAATCAGTCCAAGCATTTGCTCATGCACCCGTCCATTTTCATCACTTGCATTAATTACATGTGCTATGCTCAATATCCTTGGCACTGCACTCCTTACTTTCATACAGTCTCCAACAGCAACCAATGAGCAGTTCACAAGCTGAAGCGAATTCTTGCGCAGCTCCTCAACATAATCCTTATCATAACGAAAGTCAAGCTCAGCTATCTGCGAGAACAACATTGCAACCATCTCAACATGTGGTTCAAATCCCTTCTCCAATGCCAATGCTATGTCTCCAAACACAGATAGAATCACGGGCTTCAACTCCTTTGGCGTAGACTCAGATCCAAGGCACTGTCCCAATAACGGCATAATGACGCTTGCTATTATACTAAAGTCAGTTCCCATGGTGCTTGCAAGCCTTCCAACAAGATTTATCACAGAATTCAGCACAAACTTGTCTGTGCATTTCATATCACGTATGATGTATGGCAACAGGATCGATACATGTGGTACAAATTTTGTTGATAAATTAGACACACTGATGTAAACTTCTCCAAACGCTATCGTTGGTGTAGACTCAAGAATCTTCAAAAACACTCCCATCACATCCTCAACTCCATCAGTCTTCCTAGACATTGTAATCGCCTCAATAAGACCTATGTAGTTCGACAAAACATCCTCAACAACTAATATCTGATCCTGAGTTGCATGACCAAGCACCCCAACACACTCATCTATCTTCCTAGCTGTGTATTCATAAAATCCACTCAATATGCTCTGAAGCATCGGCGGACATACAGAAATCAGCGAGTTCAGTGCAGAAAACAGCGCTATTCTCAGCCCAGAGTCATTTAGACTAACCATCTCTGTTCCTTTCACCAACATATTCACCACATCAAGATACTGCTTCACGAGAAAAATCTCCACAAATCCATCAGCATTTCTCTTAATGTCTTTTGGCAAATGCTTTGCATACGTCTCGTTTTTCCTCAATTTATAGACCGAATCAAACACACAGTTCATCACCCATGCTGCTCCCATAGATGGCTTCGAACCCTCAAGAACAATCCCTCCACACTTGCTGATGATCGCAGGCAGATACTCAACCAATGCATAAAAGTTGCATTCCGCTGCCTTTGATAAGGCCCACAGGCATGATTCCTTCGATTCTTCAAAATTTACTCCGCCCACAAGCTGAGGCATCACCATCACCAGGTAATCTTCACACTCCTCACACATAATACTCCCTAATGCTATTGCTCCAATATCCACATCAAGTCTTACACTCGATCTTAGGGACGACTCTATAAATCCCCACACCACTTCGCTCTTCATCAGCTTGTTGCCCTTTATTTCTGTATACATTTCAAGGCATGAAGACGCTGCCTTGTGAGAGGTCCATCCATCGGCATTATATTCTTCTCCCTTCGAAAGAAGTCTCAGAATCTCAGGTAACACCACCGGTAGATACTTATCAATTATCCAATCATCCTTTTTCTCTGCAAATATACACCAGTATTCAATTGCCTGAACCTTAATTTCATCAGAATTAGATTTGAAAAATCTTCCTAGATACTGAGATAGCATATCCTCAAGCATTCCCTTCTCAGTATAATTGTAATACAACATCACCATC
This sequence comes from Ordospora colligata OC4, assembly GCF_000803265.1. Taxonomy (NCBI): domain Eukaryota; kingdom Fungi; phylum Microsporidia; family Ordosporidae; genus Ordospora; species Ordospora colligata. The sequence continues at coordinate 155,272 of NW_014575403.1, read as the reverse complement.
CTATTGAAGCATATCATCGACTTATGAATCAGTTCGTCATCAGATCCATTCCATATCCCCATCGTTGCATCAAGAAACACTCTCATATCCTCGGCTCTACAGAACATTCTCGGCGCTTCCATGCTGTTCATTAAGCACTTCAACCCTGCTAACTTCCTTCTGCTATTCGTTCCATTAATCAATGCATATATGCACGTCTCAAACACCATCCTTACTATCCGCTCTTCAAATACACCTGGCGCTTCCTTTGCAATATAACTTGTGCTCACTCCAACTGCTTCACACACTCCCTCTATCTTGTCATCTTCATTCACCTTCATCCGCATCTCTTCAAAAAACCTTGGATCAATCCCATTCTCAACCTCAATCCTTGCAATGTATCCAAGAATCGCTCCCGCCATCACACAGAACCTCGGTACATATCCTTCAAGCGCCTCCTTTAGCATTCCTTTGATATACTCACGCACCCCTCCATCAAGGCTTAACCATCGGTTCAAACACATCCTTTGAAGTTCCACATCATTCGCATGCACCGTATTCTTGAAAATAATCCCTGCAACCATCTTCACCTGATCATTTGTATTCACATCGCAGAAAACCTCCGCAAGAACCGGCACGAATCTGCCAAAATCATTTGCTTGCAAGTCCAAAATCCGTGCCTCCGATTGCTTTCCTGTTTGTGCATCAGATCTCAACACATCATAAAGACATGCCTCCAATTCCCTTCTATCCATCTTATGAGGGTGATATTTTTTGTCCATACATCTTCACTTCTACTACTTCACAGATACCTTTAACTATGCTCAACTCTATAAGCTATTAAGCCATAAGCATAACAAAATAGCACAAACCATAAACACAAAACATATTCATTGACTCTATTACTCACATAGCACAATCTCTACCCTCATAATGCACTACTTGTTCATTATCACTCCTTCATCTCATATACAACCTTCTCCCCAACCTCAACCTTCACATCATTTCCATTCAGCTGCACATTCACTCCTAACTTGTACTCATCATCTATCGCATATAAAACTCCTTTCAGCAGGCACGCTCCATCAATTTCCTCAAAAACATCAACCTTGCATTCATACTCAATAATCCCTGCACACATCAAAACATACTCAACTAAAAACTCATATCCAAACTCTATCCTCCTTCCTGCCTCAAAAACCTTAACTGATCTTTCATGCATCCCTCTCATACATTCAAATCGCATATCTTCAATCCTCTTCGATTCACATATCCTTTCAAAAACAACATGCATGCAGCTGCATCCATGCACAACTGCATCCACACATCCTGCTTCTCCTCTCTCAATAATATCTACTTTCTTACACATTCAATTCCACAGGGGTACACTCTATCTATTAATCCTCATGTGTTCCTTCATATTCACTTTGCAAAATGTTTCACTATTCCATCATACATCTCATCAATCACTTTGCTATTTGCTATCTTGCGCACCTCATCAAGTCTCTCTATGTTCTTTTCTTTCCTAAAACTCCCTCCGCATTTACATGCATCGCTCAACCTTCTCTCTTTCACTGCTCCACACCTTGCACAATATGAATCTCCACACAGCTCTAGTTTTAACAGATTCTTTGCATATCTCATGCACTCCTCTAAAATAACATCAGGCGCGTATGCTCTATAGCACCGAACACATCTGGACTTCATCGTGCTTTCAAATCCACATACAGGGCATATCACCATAATCCTTGCTCGAGTTTGCATCTTCTCTTCAAACTCACTTATTCTCAACAACTTGCAACAGTTCGTTATCATCCACTGCATACCCTGTATATGAGCCAATATCTCAATCATCACTCTGCTGCTTTCAGCTGGCACCCTTGTCACAAGCCTGTACACCATCTCACTGTCAATCTCCTGATCTCCAAAAATCATCTTCAAAAAGCTCTTGGGCACATTGCTTTCGCTGAATCCAACATATTCTCCTTCCGAGACAAAAAAATACATGTTTGGATTCACAAGGATTAGTCTCTCAAACATTCTGCATATCTTTATCTTCATCATTTCATATCCTTCAATGCTCGTCACCTTATTACGCATATGCTCAAAAAAATCAATTGCAGATTTCTGGCTCGTCTTTCCAGTATTCACAAAAATCGTCTGTCCAGCCACGAGAACTACCCCATACTCATCGTCACACAATCTCTTCACAAGATTCATCACATATCTTCTCTTCAACAGCTTACAAACTCCTCGAAGGTCTCCACTTATTATCTTCGATCGCCTGCTGATCCATATCTCAATTCCCTGCACAATAACCTTCGCTCCTTGATCACCTCGTGCACAGTCTAACACAATCTTCTTCAGGAGCCTCTGAAGCACAACAAAATCCTTTCTCTTCACTCCATCATACAGGCCCTCCTCTCCAAGATACTCATTATGCTCAAGTATTGCAAGAACCATCGCTCCAACACACTCCATCTCAACCACATATTCTCTATACAATCCAGCCTTGAATTTTTCATTCAAAGCATTCTCCATCACATTCTCCTCAGTCCCATATCCATCACATATCACTTCTTCATTCTTCAACTCCTTGTAAAAAAGTAGCTCCAAAAGCTCCTCATCAACATTCATAACAGGCACCTTTGTATATTCGCTTGCTGCAAATATCATATCCATCTCCACTCCAATCTCTAGATGCTTCTTCTTTCTTTCCTCACACTTCCTCTCATATCCTCCAATGCACAGACCAAATCCAAATACTCTTTCCACAACATGTCGCTTCACAAGCATCTTTCTCAGTCCAACCTTGCACACATCATCAGATCCAATAACAAATACCTGCCATCTTCCAACACATCCAAGCAAATACTTCTTCAGTGCATCATCTCCATTAAGTATCATAAAATTATCTTCTTCCTTTCCAATAAGATACACCACTCGTCCATCATGCATAAATCCACTCAGTAAAGTATATCTCATCTTCCCTCCATCGCACTCCTTCATGTTTCCATACAATACAGGCACTTCCTCTTCAAAAACCCTCTTAATTGAAAAATGACTCAGGAACTTCTTGTACAATGCATAGTTATTTCTAAACTCATTCTCATTTAGCATCAGCATCCCCACATCCATCTGCTCTCCATCACTCAAAAACCGCTTTACTATCTTAACCCGCTCAGATCCCTCAAAAAACTGCTTACCATTTATCTCTATATATATGTATCTCACAAGCTCTTTTCTTTCTGCTTCATGCTTATTAGCATAAAAAACATCTAGAAAGCCATCATTTGTTGCATTAACTCTAACAATATCGCCCTTATGTAGAAAGCTCCGTACACCATCCATCCATTCTGCTCTCATCCTTTGAAAATACTCAATAACACCTTCACATTTGGAATTATTCGCTGTCACTATCTCTGTATATCGTTCTCCGTCATTAGCTATTTGTTTATATCCTTCATTTTCCTTAACTACATTTCCATTAACTACATCATTCATACACTCAACAACACTCTTCTTACTGCCAATATCCTCAATGTCCCGTACCTTCACAAAATCAAAATCAAAGAGTACTCCCTTCTTCACAGCCCATTCAGGCACATTTACATCGCTCAATGGATTCTTGATTCCCTGTGATATGGCTGGAAGAACAACCATTCTAAGAATTACACTCTCCAATCTCTGTTTATAATATCCCCAGTCAATTATTGCACGGATATTTCCTCCATATCTTCTTCCCAACCACCGTCCTAGATACTTCTCCTTCTCACAAGAGCGGAAAACAATCACTGGAATCGTCCGCTCCGCTACACTCTTCCCCTCAGGATACACTGCAATAACATACTCGCACTTCAGCTTCTCTTCAAGAACATTCTTGCCCAGCATCTCAGACATCCTCAATGCAGTCGTGGTAATATTTGACTTCTTTCCTTCATACTCCTCATACTCCTTGGACATGCTTCTGCTCTCAGATAGTAGTTCAAGAATAGTCTCATCATCAAGGTACTCTCCTCTGCTTTTCAGAATGTCAAGCCAATATCCACACACTTCTGCAAGCGATCCATAACACTCTGTAAGCGTACTTCCATCTAAAAAATGCAGAAATAGCTCCTCTTGAAACTTCTTCACTATCTCAAGCTCTCCTCGTCTTTTCACTTCAAATCCTTTCAGCTCGGCCACACTGTTATCATCGTTGATTATTGCATACCGCTTCTTCAGTACTTTACTTTCCTCTGTAGATGCAGGCAGCAGCATCGCCCTGTAAGGTCCATCAATCTCAAAAAAAATCGAATTCTCACTCCTTCTAACATATTCCCCGTCTCTCAACTCCTGATACATCTCATTAGTAAATCCCTTGCACACAAAGTAGTTCAAAACACTCGAAAGCAAAGACATCTTTCTTCCTGATCGGAATACATACGTTGACATTAACGTGCTAGGTACTACACACCATATCCCATCAGTATCAAGCTCCAAAGACATTCCAATCATTTCAACAACCTCCTTAGCCTTTCTTATCACATTACCTCCAACATTACACACTATTGCAGCCATCTCCATGCTATACCATCTCGATCCTTTTCTCATCACATATCCATAGAACGAGTTCAACACACACTTATGCGCTACTTGAAGTGATGAATACACAACTGCAGACTTCAGCGCATGTCTTCTTTCCTCTTCTGTCATAGCTCCCTCCGCATCTCTCAATGCCTTAGAATGCAGCTTCTTGTATGTATATCTTCTATCCCGAAACTTCCTTACTGTTTCCACATAAAAAGGTATCTCTCGTTGACATACAACAGAACTTCTAGTGTCACATACCTTAACTTTAGATCTCTTGTATGATTTCTTACTATACTCCTTCACTCTGCGCACAAGCTCCTCCTCATCATTCTTTCCATCTTTAATACATTGTATCCTGATTCGTTCTACTTCATCCTTCCTCACTGGAATGTATTCTGCTTTCAATGTCCACTCCATTTTCTTCCTGCATCCATTCGCCTCGTCAGAAAAATCACACCTTATGCAAACATCGTCATTCACAATCGACACCGGCTGCAGCTTGTTCGTAAGTATTATGTTTGGATACATCGCTCCAACATCAAGATGGTATATCCTTCCTTCTCTTCGTATCTTGCCTGTGTTTTCCTCAAGATTCTTCATCACATTCATCTTCATCACCTCAAAGTCCTCCTCATCCTTATATTCTGCTAGCATCTCATCAATGCTTCTTCCAACATCCTCAATAAATTTCTTATTTACATCAAAGTCATACGAAAAGTCAGACCTGAACAGTCCAGCTCTCACACACTCAACATGTCCACCAACATACGTCACATTCTCCGCAATGTATCCTTCATACTCTTGGTACTTGCTTTCAACTCTTTTATCCGGGACAATCACTCCATACTCAACAGCCTCAGAGATAAGCAATGCTTCGCATAAAGTCCCCGATCCTTGGCATATTGCAGATGTTGGGCTGAGTGGAATAAGCGAACACAGCGAAAAAACATGTGGCTGCACATACTTAACATACAGAAAATACGTGGCAACCGCATCAGAAACCGAGTACGACGCCATCCGATCAGGATCAGCAATCGCAAGGTCTACCATCTCCTCAGGATCAACCTCATCAGGGAAGTATCCTAGCTTTGCTTTAGTAACAGCCTTAAGACCTTGGCTTCCTGCTGGCAAGTACGAGTCTCTTTTAACCCATTTGTAACAGTCAAGATGCACAATAAAAGGTGAAGTGTAATATCCGTCCTTGCATTCAAATCCCATTGTCTCCTTCAAGCAAATCCCATACTTTTGCATTCGCTTCTCAACAAATGGAAAGTCAAATCCAGATCCATTGAATGTGGACATCAAGTGTGGTCTATGCTTTTGCACTATCTCAGCAAATGCTACCAGCACTCCTTCTTCATTATGCTCATTTACTGCTTCAAACACACACTGCATGTCATCCTTCGGGCTGTATTCAAACCTTTTAATGTCCTTAGAAACCAGCTGCCTGTTGACAATCAAATACCCCTTTGATTCAGTCTTTACAGATATCATCATCACCTCATCATAGTCTGCACTTGGAAATTTCAGAGGCTTCTTGGATGTCTCAATATCAAATGCAAGAATCCGTAGGTCCGGAAACACAATTCTTTCGCTCCTCTCAATCATATACTTTTCTCCATCATACCAGAATACATACCACTTCCCACATCTTATTCCAAGCACATTTGCAACACGAACCTCTGCAGGAATGTCATATTCACATATAGACACAATCCCCTCCTCAGCACTCATCACTCGTTTTACATCAAAATCAAATCCTTCACTTCCATTGCTCCTAACTTTGTTTCTGGCTGCAATCCTCTTCAACTCCCTTACCATAGTATTAAACCCAGTCTCAGTTCGTACCTGCACTTCTAGGTATTCAGTAGGAGCTTTATTCAAGTGGTTATACTCCTTAAAATCAATCCTTCCCACTACTCGGGCCATATGCACATCTCCGCCATACTTCCTTCTCAAATAATCCTCTACTGCCTCATAGTCAACCGCCTTCACTAGAAACGATGGAAAATATCTCATCTCCGCAAGGAATTCAACACCTTGATCATCAATCAAATACAACCTTGCACCCATCCTTCCATCATCTCCACAAACAACATCATAATTCAACAGCCACCCATCTCTGCGTGCATCGCAGTAGTATGGCTTAAACCCATACTGCTCCTCCAATGCATCGTCCTTTATCATCTGCATAACCCACCGCTTGTCATAAATAACTGCCATACACAACTTCCAAATATGGATTTATTCTAGTTATCCTCCGAATGGGAGTCGTTATCATCATGCTTGCATATCCTGATTCCATATATCCTGGGAATATATTCCTTGCCTGTTGATGATGGAAAGTGATACGGATATGTAAGAATCAAAAAGTGAGGGAAGGATCTTCCCCATGCACATCCATCAAGCATGCGCAGCTTGCTGCCAGGCTCATACACTGCTGTACAAGAATGGCAATAGACCTTTGTTGCTTTTTTGCCTGGAAAGTCGCTCATTCCAATAGGAATCACTGCAGATGCTTTGCATCCCACTCTTGGGCATACGCCATACTCTTTATTCATGACTCTGTCTAGGACTGCCTCTAATCCAGGCTTAGTAAATATGTATCTCTGGTGTATTAAATAATACAAGCAAGACTCTTCCAGAAAGTCTCCTCTGGGTCCTCTGTCTAGGATTGAGTTGTATGCATCTTCAAGATTGAATATCCGCCTCTCTAGTCCAACAAGGTTGAACCTGTCTTCCAAAAACTCATCAGGAACCCGAATAATGCCATAATTTTCTTTTCTGTGCATGAAGTCACCTATCCAGTACTCTTCAGCTGCCATGTGATCCAGGTCGCTTGAGCAGCCATCAGATGGAATCTTCATTTAAATGGCTTTGGTTTTACAAGGTTAGAAAAGTTGAATATTTGATTTATACTGGCATGTGAAACATGTTCCACAGTCGATCAAAAATGCACTCTGCATCATGCACATGCAATCATCAGAGCTCAGAGCACTACACAACTCAAGGAATCACGAGGAGATATACAGCAGAATCAGGCAAGAGATGAAAAAACTGGATTTCAGGCAGAAGCTTTCAACCGATGATCTTGACGGATTGAAGCTGTGCATTGAAGATGAGATAAAGAAATGCGTATATGCGCATAAAAGCATACCAAAACCTGTTGTTAGCATAACACTATTGTTGGGCAATGAATTTGAGTCAAAGGTAAAAGCATCAATGGCTTCTCACATGACTATTCTGTGCTCGGTAGATTATCAGGATGTCCTGAAACGCAGCTTTCACAAGTTGTCATCGCTTGGCATATGCTTGATGTGGGTTGAAGAAAGCTTGGCAAAGGTAATGTTGAGATACGCTCTTGTAAGCGACTGGAACCTGGCATTAGAAGTACTACTTAGATACTATGTCATGACAAAGCATAAAGTATGCGACTACTTCTTTCACAATGATGTTGAAGAGGAAGACTTTGTACAGGCATTCGAAATAGTACTTAGGTATGAAAAAAGGTTTGCAAAGCTGGTTGATGTTAGCAAATGCAGTTTATGCATGTGTAGGTATCAGAGTAGTTCTGAAGAAGTCTTCACACAAGATCTGGTTTCTACAATTAATCATTCATGCATCCATATGAGAATGCTATCGTCACAATTTATCCCAAATATTACAATTTATCTAAAGGTATCGTTTAATGAACTGATCAGTGGTGAGTTTGAGCAGGACAATGTCAAATTATGTGTTGTTTCTACTGTCCTTGATTTCTTTCATGGAGTAGAGAAGATCTTGAAAAAGATTGAGTATCTTGATGATTTGTCAGCATACAAATGCTTGGTTAGATACTTTGATAGATACCTTGCAATACTGATAAGCAAGATCAGTCTTGGAAATACCATATATAAGTCTATTGTTGTATTGAACACACTTTTATTTGCACGAGAAACAATGTCAGACTTCATGACCAGGATTTTTGGACAAGCAGGAATCCTGGATGATACTCCAAATGCATCTGAAGAAATAAGGAAAATGGAAGCTTTCCACAGCAGCATCTTAGACATTCAACTCTCGGTCTGCTTTGCAAAGATCAACTTTGAATCGCCCAATGGCTTGGCAAAAGAAATTATCAGGCTCATAGATGCAGAAATCATAAGTGATGCCACAAAAGGTATTGGAGAAGAAACCACAATGGTGCTGCTCGAATCCATGGTTTCACAGATGCTCTCAAGAGTATACTCGATTAGAATCACTCCAGATACATCTGAAGCTCTTCTTCTTGAGGTGGCTGAAGTTAAAAAGCATCTCAAGCCAAAGGTAAGTGTCATTCCAATGATAGATGTCTTGGAAAAGTACCTGAAGGTCTTCCTCTGTTCATACGATAACGAGGACTGCTTTGTGAATAACTTCATATTCATGTCAGAAGACATTTTTTCCTTTGAGCAAATCATCAGTTGTGTGCAATGCAAGGAAAAAAGAAGAAGCCTTTGGTCTGCATATCAAAGGCATACTTCTACCTCAGTATCAAGCATTCCAAAAAGCTCAGATCTTACTTCCTTACATACCTAAGGTGCCATAAACATGTCTGCTGCATTTAAGAAGCTAACACTTTCAATTAGTATATTATACAGCTAAATCCTTAATTACCATCCTGCACTGGTTTATGCAAGTATAGTCCAAGTCTTGTCATTCTGATTGGCTTTACCTTATGATCTGTACCCATGATCTCGATGTATTTCTTGACTGACTTTTCTCGCTCGATCTTGTCTTTAAATCCAATTGGCTCCAGGAAGTCTACTGCAAGGTCTGTATCAACAATGTATATTCCACTGCTTGTTGGCTTTATGCATGCAACAGTGAATCTAATGGGCCCAATCTCATCAAACAAACAGAGAATTTCATCTCCTTCAGACAGCACTTGGTAATGTCTTAGGCATGACTCTAGCTCAATCTTTGGATTCTCCACCTCCAAGAAATCTGTAGAGTGCGGAAGCAGCTTTGCAAACCTTCCAACAGGAAAAACTTTGTGTCTCAGAACAACCTGACCCGAATCTTCCATCGATAATTGCTGATACATCCATGAAGGTACAAGCACTTCTCCTTCTGTGCCTGTAAACTCAATTACCCCGCAATGCGTCTTGTAAATGCCGTTCGAATGAGAAATTTCAAATGTAAATGGCGGCTGGATTTGGAACGACACCAGATCAACAAGCATCGATTGAGGAGCAATCACTTTTCCTCCAAAGTTGTTTGTACTTGACTCTTCAAATCTTCTTGGATGCAATGCCCACGATGGACGTTCTCCAAACAAGCTAAACAAATCAAATAGCATGGGTTTGTGCTGCATATCTTTGTGATCTAACTTTTATGCACGGCATTATGATGTGTTTGTGAAATATCTTATTCTCATGTATCACAAGGAATCTTTGTGGCCCATTAAATACACTGATGGATAATGCACTGCATGATGCAAGTTTGCAATCATCGGTTGATATGAGTGAGCAGCAAGATGGAGGATTTTTTGCAGAAGAACCTAAAGAAAACAATGTTTTCACTAAACACGTACTCGAGGACGATCTTCTGCAGCTACCGCTTTTCCTCAATAACAGGTGCATGTATTGCAATAATATGCCTATTGACACTGAGATATGGAAGACTTTCGAGATACCTGTGTGCATCCCATGCAGACATAAAATGCTGAAGCTTGTTACAAAGACAGCGTGTCTTGACGACTATCTTCTTGCAGAGGAGGATATAAAGACGTTCAAGTATCTTGAAAGGCCTAATCCTCGTAAGGGCACATGGTCAAGGATGTACCTGTATTTGCAGGAACAGATAGAACAAGCAGCAATATCGAAGTGGGGATCTCTGGATGAGATAGAAATAGAAAAGATAAGGAAAGGTAGGAAAATTGAGGAGAGAAAGACAAAAAGATTAAAGGCAAAAATAGGTAATTTGAGAAGAATGACTAGAATACCAATTGTAGACAACAAAAAACACGTGCATGTGTTTTCTAATGATGGTGCAGTCTCTAAGTGTTCATGCGGATTGACTGTTGAGCAGGAAGAAATCTAATGCTGAACAGATGTACTTGGTAGAGTCTTGAAATGCATTAAATACATTTGAGTAAATCATTAGTACATAAAAGTCAAGAGATAGAGGATATGAGGTGCATTTGGATATGCATGGCAGTGGATAAATCTTAAGTGCATAAACCCTCTCATGGCATTGAAATGGAATGACAAAGTGCTGATCTGGAATGTAAATGAGCTGAAGCTTAATAATACGATTATTGCAGTAGGGAGGATGAAGAAGTGGATTGTTGTTTGCACGCCAAGTAGAATATTCTTCCATGGTAAGGATGAAATGGCTCTATCAAGGAGAGTGAGAAAAGCAGTTGTAAAGCCTGAAGGTATTTACTACCAAGAGCATGGAAGTGGACGGATAATGCTGCTTGTACATCCTTTGGAGCCAGAAAAACATGTATTTTTCCAGCATGGATATACCTTGAAGGAAGTTGTTTCTGGTGTGTTAGTTCTTGAGGGTGATGGAAAGTACCTATTGAAACATATTCGGAATACAGCTTATAGTGATGATTGTGCAGATCAAGGTAATTTAGAATCATGTGAATATGATCGAAGTATAGAATCTAACCAATTTGATGATGATCAAAGCACAGAAGTGATGGTGATAGATATTTGTGAGGATGTGATGAGCAGCAGTATTGAGCGCTACGACGAGCATCATAGTACTAAGGGACATTTGGTTAGTATGATTGAATATATTGATTTTTTAGTTGGAATATGCATGAATCATGCAATGTTTATAAAACCAGGATGGTATTGCGGAGGAATCAAGAGAAGCAAACATAAAAGTGAAGTAAGTGTCAGGTTTGATAAGGATATAACATGTGTAATGAAGTATAGGATGTGTGTGAGTGGTTTTGGTGAAATTATGTTTCTTAGAATGAATGAGATGCTGTTTCTTGGGAATGAGGTAGTTTGTAAGGCAATTAACAGTGAGATGTGGCCGATGTCTGTGCTGAAAGATGAAGATGAATGGAAGCAAGAATATCATATGCCATTTTGGAGCGAAATAAGTGAATTAGAAATGTGTATTGTGATGTGTTTTCCACGGCATATTCAACGAGAGTTTTTTGAGGTGTTTTTTGAATGTAAAAAGAAAATATTCGAGCAGCTTGTGCCAAGTGGAGAGGTGCTAGATCGAGTAGACAGAGTTTTGTGGAGATTTATGATTAAATGTAAGAGTGTGTGGGAGTTTATGAATGCAGGAGTGCCATGTTTTGAGAAATCTTTGGCTCTACAGAAGTGTAAGGAGTTGATTGAATATTCTCAGGGATGCCTGGATATGGCCAGACGGGATGTGATGGAGATATCGTATAAGAGGATAGTAGAATGTGATATTGGATTGATTGAGTCTATGAATTATTCGGAGGTGATGAATCTTGCATACAGGATTATATTTCTGGAGAAGAAGAATGAGGAAAGGCAGAGAGGCATTTACATGAAAAATGTAATGAGAATGGTATATGGGATGCGCAAGTTCTTTGGCGATCCAAGGATAGATGAAGTACTCCTGTTATTTAATGAAAAACCTAAAGTTTTTGAGATCGACAGCGATGGGATTGAAGGGTGCGGAGAGAAGGGATATACAATTAGGATGGCATCAAGCGCTGGAAGAGCATATATGTCCTATGGAAGTGGCATGACAGATCGTAGAGATATAAGCAGACATCTATGCTTCCCAATATACAGAAATGATGAGTTAGGAACGATAGATATCAAGGATACAGGATGGATAGATTGGCCACAATTTGGTTATTCAGTTTACAGAGCCTGTGGATATGTCATACTTGAAGCGGAGATAGGTGATTATTTTGAGTCAAGAATAGATCGATTTGTGAACTCACAAGAGAGTGAATCTGTATGTACTACAAATGAGTTTGTGTTTGCAGGGGAGGCTTTTGGACATGGAGTATGTGGAAGATTGAAGGATATGACAGTGCAAAGAATCATGGAGTTTGTTATGCCTAAATATGCCATACTGTCTATGGCGATTCTTGCAGGTGTTGGAATTAGCTGCATGGGTAAGAAAGATGATTCGTATGGAAGGATGTATTTGCATTATCTAAGAACACCGCAGCCATTATGCATTCATGCAGGATGTATTGTAGGTCTCGGGATGATTTATGCAGGGAGTGGAAATGTGCTTGTGAGAGACACATTGGTTGCTGAAGCAAACAGATATGGAGTTTTTGAACATGAGCAGTACAACAAGGGGAATAAGGTTTGGTATGATTATGCATATCGAGTGTTGGCATCGTTTGGGATTGCAATGGTGAGCTTAAATGCAGAGACAGAAATGTTCAGGTATGTAAAGCTCGAAGATAAGTTATGTGAGCTGCTTGCAAATGGAATAGTTCTTTTTGGAAGCAAACAGCGACGATTTGCAAAGAGATTGGAACGATCGGATATATGTAAACCTGAAGAGGTGTTATATTCTGAGGTATTTTCTCTTGGACTGATGATGGAGGATGAAATAGATAAGGTTGTTGAGGATATTGAGAGACGCCTTGCAGATAAGAAGTGTGTTTTTAGTATTCATCAGTTATATAGAATAGCAGGAAAGGTGTTCTATGTGGCTCTGAACATGCTTTATAGAAATGAATGTGAATGCAATGAAGAAGTGTTTGAGAGATTGATTGTATTATGTTTAAGAGTCGAAGATGATATGAAAAGGAATGTGGAGATGAAGGTGGTGTTTGACTTTTGTGTTGTGTCACTGTCTTTGATAGCCAATTCATCTTGCAATCTCGAGATTATTAGGATAATCCGCCGACGAATCAAGATGATGGAGAAGGCGGACAGAATGTATGAAAGAAAGGACTTTTTCTTCAGCTCAAGCGGATTGAAGCAAGAGAAGCAGTTTTTGATTAGATATGGCGATATAGAACTATATAAGCTATGTCTAGGTATAGTAACATGCGGATTAGGATCATGCAAGATATCTGGTACACATTATGCAGTGTTTTATGCTATTTCGACATTTTTCATTAACTTTCCAATAACTACAACTGATCAGGAATATTTCTGGATGACAAGGTATTTTTTACTACTATCTATGAAAGAAAGCTTAAGTGGATTCAAGCACACGGCAAACTATACAAAGTTATGCAACAAAGGAAGCAGAAAAAAGGAAATGGCCGATATGTCAGCAATCAATGAAATGTTTGCCAAACAGTATGCAGAAGCATCAGATGCAGACAAAAAGTTTACAATTGATGTATTAACAGACTTCTATGAGGTGCATGGTGCAAATGGCAAGCTATTATCTGTAGAAATGCTAAAGAAAATGGCATGTAGGATGATATGATACATTCCTCATTGTTAGGTGTGTTGTAATAGAATTACACTTAGATATTGTGCTGTAATAGCATTTATTTTTATTATAGATAGATTGTATATGTAACCTGTTTGGATGTAATGTTGCACTGGTATTGATCAAAACGATTAAATGATCAAGTATGAGATGCATATGATGAGTATTAATGCTAGAATAAAGATTACTTTGTTTCTTGGGTCGTTGTTCATCCTTTTGATCGCATCTCCAAATCTATCGATATTTGCCATTAGAATTCTATCTGCCTTTTCAGTCTCTGCTTCTATTGATTCATAGAGCAGGTCTTGCTGATTGATCTTTTCTTGTATGATCTGTACTGTTGCTTTCATGTTTCTTGACGTCTCACTAAGCATCCTTTCCTCCTCATTGCTCATTCGATTCGAAACATATCGCTATTATTCATTACAACATGAAACATGAATACCTACTCTACATTCACACCAGTATTCCAATTGAGTCATGAACTTGTATTGGTATGCCTCATTATTCATCCCAGTATATCTTGCAAAGCATCTCAGATAATTCATCATCAGATAATTCAAACTCATAGAAAATCACGCTAAATGTCTTCAATACATGTATCATAGGTATCCTGCCTCTTGCATACAGTATAACATCAAACAAAGAGCAAACAAACTGTTTCGATCCAATTCCATCAACTACTGTCGTCAGTGAATACACATTCTCAACAAATAGCATTCTGTACAAGTGTTGTATATCCCTTAATCTTAAAAACGAATACACATTCGTCTTGATAAAGTACATCAGCAAACAAAGAACCTCTTCTGCATCATACTTGCTGAACACCATATCATCAACCTCCCATCTCTTCATAACTACTTTCACTACATCTTTCATCTCACAACACACTTCTTTATCCTCTCTCCATTCACATCGACTCTTATGCTTCAAAGCACCTACAAAGTACGACATCTGTCTGCTCAAGTATCCCATCATTGCCTTTGCTATTCTCGTCTTAAGGCTTTCAGGCACTTCATCTGTGCATTTATCTCCCTCAAATTCAACAATTCCGCTATCACTGTACTTCTCAACAATCTCTCGAAGCTTCATCCTGTACCTTGCAAATACATCTGGATATTCTCTAGCACCTCCTTTGCAAACTGCTCGTGCTCTTATACAAACAGTCATCTCCTTCACAAACATAACAAATCCATTCAATATCTCCTCCTTATCTTGGCACACCTCCAACTCCTCGATATTCTTCATCTTAACAACTCCTTCATCAGCATCAAGATGGATAACCGTCCTATCAACACTTCTGAAGTCATTTACATCCATGCACACCAGTAGCTCTCCTCTTCCTTCAACTTCATCGACACTTCTCTTCATTCTAAAAAACACTTCTCCATCTGCTGAATACACATCCTCCATAGATCCAATATCAGATCTGATGTATTCATCGATGAAACACTTGCGAGAATATTCAGAGCACCCTTTGAAATACATTGCTCCAACAAAGACATCCTCATAACTCTCCTGTATCTGACAAAACTCTCCTGCATCAACTGCTCCAGTAATTACCTTAAGACCACACTTTCCAATTGCAACAATTTCCACGTCCTCTCGTTTCAATATGCATCGCAGCACATATCTTCCATCATTTACATCACATATCGACAAAGAAGATCCGTGTCTGTCCGATATAATAACAACATCACTAAACAAAAATAGTGTCACAGACTTGTCATCCACATCCATGCAATTCAACTCATACAAAAATCCCTTCTCAATACACTTGCCTTTCAATCCTTCAACATTCTTGTTCACAATCAATGCATACTTCATGCTATCGTACTCCTCTTTCCTCTTATCAATCTTCCCAATCAACTCTACTATCCGAGTATACACCTCTAGCCCTACTATTGCATACTTTTCTTCTCCAACCTTCTTCAGAATATCCTCAAGCAATATTGGATACCTCACAATCCTTTGCAGACACTTACAAATGCAATCTCTAACACTTCTTTCATCAGGTATCCACATTTTGCCTTTATATGCATACATCCATTCAATCTCATCCTCCTGCGATAACATCAGATTCATATAACATTCAAACCCTTCAAAATTCATATCAAACGCATTCAAAATATTCTCAAGCGCCATATACTCATCAAACTCAAGCTCATCAATACATACTCCTCTCATTATAGCTTCAAAATAGCCTAAATCCGTAATAACCATTTCTACATTTGCACCTATCATCATAAGAACATTTCTCAACGATCTCATAAGCTTTACTTCAAACAAATACACCTTTGTAAGCATTCTAAAAACATCTGCAAACTTCCCTTCCATCTTCAAATCATTGTGACTGTAAAACTCATTCAGTTGGTTAAAATACTCAACTTCGTTCAGAATAAACCCAAGTAATGCCAAACGAAGTCCTTTTCTATTTTCATTCATGCATTCCATCCCAAATTGCTTGCACATATTCATTCCATACCCGTGAAACCTCTTCCCAAATACTATCTCAGACACTGTTTGCTCACGCTTCAGAACAACATCTACATAAATCCTCGTGCCCATAATCTCATTGTCAATGCTCTCCACATCATCATATCCTATCTCTGCCATCCTCTCCATTATCTTGTGTGCACAAAACTCCTTGCATTCACTCATCATTCCCGTAGTTATCACATCATACATCCTTTCACTCGACCTCCCATGATCATTCTTCAATGACCATCCTCCAAATAAAAACAACGACTTAAACATCCCTGCCATTGTCACATTCGCCTTCTTTGCAAAGACTGCCTCAGCATTCCCCCATCCTTCAATGCAGTCATTGAAGTACCTGTCAAGACTCATCCGCACTCCATAAAAATACTTACATTCAGAAATATGGCTGTTGTAGTACATATACTCCCTAAATCCTATCAAAGACCTGACCAGCACCTTCGTAATTCTCTTCTCAATTTGCACTGATAAAAGAATAGGTCCAACATGTACAACATCCGCTATAAAGCTTCTCGATCTCTTGTAATATCTTCCAAACATCCCTGCCATTGTATTCATTGCCATATTATCCTCCTTGTGGACAAAGCTATCCACAGCTTTCTCCATCACTCAGGGTTGGCAAAATCATGCGATTTGTTGATATCCTTACACTCGTGAATTACTTCAATTCATATCGTATATAAATTCAATTTATTCATCTCTTACAACTCCACTCCAGACCTATCATCCACATCTATCTGAACATCTTCATCAGCATAAACATCCAATCGCCCATCTGCTCCTTTATCTTCTTCAGCATTCAATTTATCACTCATTACATCTCCATCATCCACAATACTTCCTTCCTTCACATCCTTGCTTTCACTTTCATTACCTGATCCAATCAAACAATCTGACTCATTTGCGCTCTTCTTATTGAAGTAGAACAAAAAGTCTTCATTAGTTGCAAAGTCATACTTCACAAGCATCTCCATCAACTGTTCAACCTCTTCAAATGATGCGTATCCGCAATCACAGCATAGGCCAGATCCATTCAATGCCTTACTTACCCTCGAACAGAATATCTTGATAAACCCATTCGTCATCATTTGATCCCGAAGAGTAAGAAGAATCCCAAAGCTTCGTATAAAAAATCTTGTAAACAGCGGAAGACTGGAAGATAACAAATTCACTATCCAGAGCGTGTAGTTCGTCACATCCCTACTCCCCATCATATCTGCCTTCTTTATCATGTATATCAACCTCTTATCCATCTCATCAGCATCAAACATATTTTCATCAAGAGGACATCCAGACTTATGTATCATTCGAGCCTTTGATTGATTCATTACAGAATTCGACGTTCCATAAAAATTAAACAAGTTCGATGGATTAGTCAGGTTCTTTGCATACTTCTCCTCAACACTATAACAACTCAACATATCCTCACATGTCTGCTCTTCCATCTTCAGTCCCCCTTCAATCTTATCACTGCCTGCATTGATTGCCCTGCACACCACACTCTCACTTTTGACATCAACAACAAAATCAAACATATCCACTCCGTTGCTCTGCAAAAGCACTATGCAACAGAATCCATCCTCATTATACACAGTAATTTCTTTAAACATCTGAAAAACACTTCCACTTACAAATTCAGGCTCTTTCTCTAAAATATTCTTGTACAGTTTCAAAAGACTTTCATAGCATACATGCTTTGCAATCCTACAAAACTTCTCTTTCTCATTCCCTTCCACACACTTCTTCATCAAACAGACCACGTCCTCTTCATCAAGCATAGATAAGTCTCCTCCATCTTTACTGCTTCTTCCAAGCACCTCAACCACAAACTCCCTTACAAACCTTATTTCACTTTGCTTTCTATACCCAATCCCTTGCTTATCTTCCCCATGTATCCCTCGTTCTCCATTCTCCACAAACACTTTAAATGCATCACACAACACATCCAGGTCCCATTCATCTGCTTCAGCCATCTGCTTCCAAATCTCCTTGCTTACACTTATTCCTCGCTCCTTTGCTGCACTAACCTTCAAAAACGAAATCCCAAGATCAGAAAATACATTATGTCCTTTCTGTCTCTCAATCCTTGTAAGAGCTTCAAGCAGCAGCACATACATATCAACATTCGCTCCCCCTATTTTCAGGTAGAATACAAAAGAGTCCGCAAACGACTGTAGATCATCTTTGCTCCTCACCAAATACATCATGTACTCTTCAAACACACAAATCATCTCCAGCTTATTGCATACTAGGTAAAACTGCTTCGCATCCATTGAAAAAAACCGCTTAAAGCTCTTAGAAAACATCCTTCTATATGCTTCTTTCTTACATTGCACACACATCTTCATTGCATCAGGCAGATATACATCAAGCGCTAATCTCTGATTTACATCATTCTCATCTGCCAGCTTCTCACACATTCTCTTGTACATCTTGTAGTGTTCTTTACCCATCTGGTTCTTCACTGCAAACTCAAGAGGATTCCTCTTAATAGATGTATACATCGCTTCAAGGTACTCCTCTCCAAACCCATCTGGAATCTCATCAGCGCTGAAATCACTTATGTAGTCTTTGAATGTTGGCTTTAGCTTCACATTCGGATTGTGGAACTTCGTGTTCAATGCAAGAAAAGAAAACGACAGATTAAACACAAACTCTCTTGTTTTATCATCTGAATCCATGCGCATAAACGTGCTTTTCCCTGCATTATCTGCATAATACTTTTGTGCATATGCTTCCACAACCCTGTGTATTATTTGTCCCTCTCCCAACAAGTAAAAAGAAAGCAAATACATTCTCAAGCCTTCAAGAACCTCCATGTCATGAAAATCAAACGTACTGGTGAATATCTTTAAGTCTACTTCATTCTTCAGTTTGCACACATAATGGCCTAACTTCTTAAGATCTGTTTCTGCAGAGTATCTTAAAATCTCAAAACTCACAGATTTTCCATACTTATCAAACATGTGCTGCATATCTCCATCTTCATTAAACCTTCTTATATCTTCTTCCATGCTTATAACTTTCTGTTCTACATGTGCTTCCAATCGTTCACATTCACTATGCCAAAATACTTGACAATCACTTTCTACATCACCTGTTTCCGTATCTTCATTAATCATCTGCACTATTTCATCAATAGGAAGTCTGTTACAGATCTCTTCACATACATTCTTGTATATGCCAATCCCATCAAATGCATAATACAGATATGGAATTAAGGATTGATGCATTCCTACAAGGTACCATTTAGGCATTGATGCATAAAACACTTGAAATAGATATCTGCTTCTTGTCATGTCAATCCCAATCGTTCTGAAATGTTCATGCTCTAGTGTAATGTCAACAATCTCCTCGTCTCCAAGTACTTTGCAAAAATCTCCCATTCCTCCTCTCATCCAGTCAATGCTTCTGTACATCTTCCTATTGACAAACAATGTACGTATCTGCCCATGGCCAAGAAACACTTTAAGCATCTGCAGAATGCACAGTATAGCACCCCTGCTAACAACATCATCCCCAAGAATAAACATGTATCTGCTAAGTATGCATTTAGACTCTTCAAACGAAAGATTTTTTCTTATTGCATTTGCAACCTCAAAGTATTTCAGAATCACAGAATCAGTATCTTTCTCAGCCGGTGCAAACTTCAGATCAACTATCCTACTTCCAATGGCATTTAAATCTACTCCATCCATTGCGCTGAATTGTAAAAATACATCCAGAAACCACAACATCTCTTTGTTGCTGTATTTTACCAAGCTAAACAAACGGCCAAATATACTCAACACCGACTGTGGCGTTGGAAATGCACTCATATCGGTCAGTATACGTCTTATATCCTTGTTCGATGATCCTGAATGCCTGTGAAGAAGAACTTGGATTTCTCTAAGCTTTTGTTTATTCGATTGCATGGGCTTATGTTTATGCATGTGGAATCTTATATCACCCATCGACCGAATGAACACAAAACTTATAGACTTTCACCTAAGTTGTAAAAATGAGTTCAATGCGATTTCAAAGTCATTCAACATCATGTTCTATGGCTATGGATCCAAGAGAGGGTTACTGCATAAGATGTTTCCTTGTGCAATTCATCTCGACTGCAGATCAACCAAAAAGAGTGAGATAATGAAGCAGATTGTAAAGAAGATCGGATGTCGTTCGTTTGACGATTACAAACAAGCTCCTGTATCAATCAAGGAGATAGATGACACAATACGCAATAGAAGAGAAAAGTATAAGTTGGTGATGATCAACTTTGATTTTAGTTTTGCAGAGTTTCTGAACCTCAAGAACTTTGTTGTGCTTGCAACTATGGAGAATGTGAATATAAGGTTTGGTATGGATGAAATAGAGAGATTCAACTTTGTTTTCAGAGACCTTACAACATTTGAGCCATACGAGGAGGCTGCTGATATTGAAATAAAAACGTTAAGAACAGGAATGTCAATAAATGTCGTGAAGAACGTTCCTAGGAATTCAATGATGGTTCTACGTGAAATCCTGACAATTGGAGCAGATAAGACCGATATGAACGAACTGTTTGAACGAATAAAGAAAAAGCTGTTTCTGGCATCCAGATCTTCAATAGTTCCAATGATTGCTGAATTCATTGATCACAGAATGCTGAGAATTAGAAACAATTCAGAGATAGTTATAGACATTCCATCTGTAGAAAGGAAGGAAATTGTGGAGTTGCTGAATAACACATTGTAATGACATTATTGACATGATGGATCATTCAATCAGCAAGATGTATACTTAAATGAATTTACTGCAAATTACAAGTTATACCGAATCTGTTTTATATGAATAAATTGGTGGTATGTGATAAAGAAAACGAACATTAAATTCATTATTTATCCAAAATTTTGCTCAATAGATCAGACACTTGTGGATTGTTAATTTCTTGTCGATAGTAGTCTGCCTTTGGCTTTATGACTGTCTCTACAGCATGTTCTGAGAGTATGCTCAAGCAAAACAGCGCGCCCCACTGTGTAGATTCTGTTTTTTGCTTGTCAAGCCATGCCTTGCTCAGTGTGTTGATGATGCGTGGCGCAAGTGTTTTGTAAGAACACGAAAAGCTGCTAAACACATGCTTGACTACCTCAGAAGCAATCTTTCTGACTTCATCATCCACACTCTTTCCAATCACACATGTAATAAGTGAAGGTAGGATCTGATGGAGATACGGATCAATAAATATGTATTTGTTTCTTAACAATGAGTAGTACATCATTGTGATTGTTCGGAGTTTCTCCTTACTTTTTATGTTCTTAACAATCTGCTCGTTGAAGTGATGTACAAAGTACGGGACAAGCTGTTGAATGCCACTTTCATTGTGTAGACAGTTGATAGCAGTGTCCTCATCGGTCTCCATTGCCTGAATGATCTTGTCGAAGTACATACTCAACTCCTTTGTAAGCATGTGCTTGTTTTGTGACTTCAGCTCAAGCTCCTCTTGGTACATGCCAAGTGTATCCTTTTTGACAGTAGGCTTTTCAAGTAGAATTGGGTTGTGTGGAGTCTGTGGCTGTACGCCTTCAATTGCCAACCAGTGCGATTGGATCGATGGCCTCAGAGGAATCTTTGGTAGTGGACGGTCAAGATATTCCTCAAGATCAATCTCCTCATCAGGCACATAGTATGCGTTTGATGGCAAGCCTCTGAACACAAGGCTCTCCTGTGGATCATATCCAAAGAGTGGATCAACATTCCTGCTGATCAGTGCATAGTTGATGTCTTCGATTGACAGTTTTGATCTTTTAGATGCAAGCATAAACTTCCCTCCCTCTTGGCATACCTCTTTAATACGATACTCCAGGTCCTGGGACAGTACTCTGAATGCATCATCATCGATGTTTGTTATTCCCTTTGACTGTGCAAACGATTTGAGCGTGTCCTTTGAAAACAGCATGCCCAATGCATCTGTCCAAAATTTATGCAATCAAGCCCAAAAATTGCCAAGAAAGATACTTGGGACGCACACTCAGCAATCAATAACACACAGGCATCCATAAAAACAGTCAAGTAAAACACAACTCTTCGTATCCATCAAAGCTTCCAAAATGGAGGATCCGGGAATCGAACCCGGGCCTTTCACATGCGAAGCGA
The DNA here is from genome assembly GCF_000803265.1 of Ordospora colligata OC4. Classification (NCBI taxonomy): domain Eukaryota; kingdom Fungi; phylum Microsporidia; family Ordosporidae; genus Ordospora; species Ordospora colligata. Next base: position 132,718 of record NW_014575403.1, on the reverse strand, counting down.
ACCCTCTACCACTGAGACAATCCCCCTCACATCAAAAAACCTCCCACTCCAACAGTATCCTCCACGCATTTCACTCATTTATTCGCTCAAATTCAATAATTGATTCTTTATCCTTCGCACTCTTCATTTATTCATTCTAACTCAGGATCTACTCAAATACATCTACTTCTACCTCATTCGTAATAACTAAAAACTTTAATCCTTAATAATATTCTCTCCCGCACGGTCATTCTCAACATCAATGCTCTCAATCACCGATGCTATGCTGCTAGACAGCGTAAAATTCAATCCAATCATGCTTCGTATTTCCTCATCAGGTCTGCTCAGCAGAATCTCAGACACCTTGCTTGCAAACTCAGCCTCGTTGCTCACTCGAAGTGTCTTCCAGTCATTCTTAAATCCAGGTGCTGCTGCAAGTACAAGTCCATATAGCTTTTCAGACTCATTTCCATAAAGCTTCGACGACATCACATGTGCCCTCTCACGCTTAAACCCTCCAGATGGAAATCCTATTCCCTGGTACATATAAGGCATCATAGGCTTATATCCTATATCTGCAAAATCCTTGTCTTTAGCCCTCTCCGTCTTGTTCTTAAAGTAAGTAACCTGCAATCGCTCTCCATCAATGTATATCTCATTCCCACGCTCTACTGCAATGCTTGCTTCCTCAGGCGTCAGGTAGCACACATACGCATACTTCTTCTGTGCATTGATTGCATCAGCTCCAACAAGAATCGATGTAATCATCCCAAACTCCTTAAATATGTTTTGCAGCTCTTCAACTCCAAATCCCTCAGGTATATTAGTCACATACAGGTTCTTCTTGTAATTCTGTCCATGCATGCTCAGCTGCTCAAATGTCTTCCTCAGCTCTTCCACTCTGTCTTCCTTCTTCTGTGCCTTCTGTATATAGAATGGCTCGCTCACATTCTCAAACACAACCTTTCCATGCAAATTATTTATTGCGTTCAGCGCTGCATTATGCGACTCAAAGTTCGCAAATGCAAACCCCTTCGGCTTCCCATCCTCCTTCAATGGGAAAAAAAACGAAGTCACTTTTCCATGCTTCTCCAACATCTCAACCAAATCCACCTCGCTCGCATCTACTGGGAAATTCTTAATAAAACAATTTGTAAAAACTGTAGATGCATTCTGAATCTCCTTAGTCCTCATCTCGGAGTTATATGGCTCAACACTAATCATCTTTCCCTTCAACATCAACCCATCCAGATTGCTGAAGTTCTTAATCACCTTCTTAGCTGCCTTCTTCTCTTTAAACTGCACAAATCCATACCCCTTCGACTTTCCATTTGTAGTAAGTGCTACCTTGCAACTCGTTATCTCCCCAAACATCGAAAATGCATCCTCAAGATCTTTCCCCGTGAACTCCTCCGGAAGATTCTTCACAACAATATTACCTGCTTCGGGTGGCATCTTCTCTTTACTTATCACCTTCAGCAGTCTTATCTGTCGATTGTGCAGCTCGTAGTGCTTGTACTCCTTGATGGCCCTTTCCACTTCTTCTTCACTCCCAAGAGTAACAAATGCAAAAGACGATTCAAGCTTCTTCGTCAGCTTGATATCCAACACCTTCCCAACCGTAGAGAAAATCCGATAAAGATCAGACTCAAGCGTTTGGGTCGACAGCTCGCCCACATATATCGTCAGTGCATTGCCACTCGCTTTATTTCCATCGTTCATCTCCATGGAATGCTTCTCGAAGGGTAATTTTTTGCCATTTTTGTATACATGCCTTCTCTGCATCCTTTATCTTCACTCAATCGCTTCTGTCCTTGCTAATCCTTCTGTATTACACATCCTGCATGCCGACTCATTGACAACTGCTCTCTACCGGCATTCTATCTATCATACAAGCATACACATCGCAACCCCCAAATGCCATACTCCGATGCAGCCAAGTCATGCTTCGATAACAAGGATTACCAAGGATACTTCGAAAACACAAAGAAGCAGTACGAACGAACACACTCTGCAGACGACAAGTGCGAAATGGACAAGGCACAGCGAACACTCGCTCTCCACAAAGAAATCCAAGAATTGATAAGGAGGAAAAACTCAGATTACTACACAATCCTTGGTGTCCAGAAATCAGCCTCTCAGGATGAGATACGACGTGCATTCAATGCTCTTGTAATGAAGTTCCATCCGGATAGGACAAAGATGAGCGAGTCGAATGATGTCACTGCAATCATCCAGAAAGCTTACACAACACTCAGCAATCCTGAAAAACGAAAAGCATACGACAATAAACAGACCAGTCACTCAGCATTTTCACACACTACATTCAGACACAACCATCCAGAGGATATCATGTCGAACATATTCTTCAGTGCATTCAACCAGCATGCTCAAAGAAGTACCATATTTTACTCCACACAGGATCTTTATCAGCACCTGTATTCTAATATGAACAGAAGATACACAAGAGGATATAGAGCTCCTAATATGCAATCACAGGAGCCTACAGATCCAAAGGTAATTGTGGCAATGGTGCTCATAATTCTACTCTTCATCATGCTGCAGTAAATCAAAAACTATCACATGCATCAAATGACTCACCATACAATCTAAAACAAAATATTCTACATGAATATGCATTACTGTGTATTTACTTTTATTAAAAGATTTCTCATATCCATAAATCGATGCATATGGCATAACTAAGTATCTATACCATTTATAACTCAATTCTATAGCATAAATAAGTATTTATAATATAATACAATGCATATGACAAACACCATATATAATGCTGTACAATCAAATCTTATATCACGACTTGCATAATGCTTTTTTACACTCAGAGCATATCCACTCTGTCTTTGGTACGCTGGATATCCCTATACACTCATAATGGAACCACCTATTGCTACATTCATGACTTCCACACATTATCATGCTCTTGAATGCAGGTCTGTTGCACTTGCAATACAACTTTCCATCCATGCTCATCTCCCCTACATTTATTGTACAGTTGACACTTGTGACAGAAGGCACATCTAAATCAAATGGAACCTCCACATCAGCACAAAGTACCTCACACTTACACTTCAACTCACTCACTGCATTTTCTAACATCCTTGAGTTTTCGCAGCTCTCATCTAATAATCGCTTGATCATCCTGCAGCATCTTCCAATCTTCTTGACGTACTTTTCAGTCGGTGTGTGCAGAAACTGATCCTCATACTCCTTTCTTTTCTTCCTCAATCTCTCAATCCTCTGTTCTGCCCTCAGCGTCGATCTTGAAAAGTATATTGCATCCAGACGTAGTTGTTGTATCTCATCCAGCATTGCATCAAATACCTCAAAATGCGACTTCACCATTTACAATGGGTTCTCATAATCTATTTATCATCCATTCCATCAGTCTCCTCATTACACAAGTCAATAAACTCTGCATCTGCTTCTCTATTAGTACCAGGCTTTATTACACATGCACTTCCTCCTCTGGCTACAAATCCAAGGTTAACCACCAGGCTTGGTCCTGCTCGTCTACAAAATCCTTTCAATCTCGACACAACAATGTATATGTCCGGTGCCATTCCCATCATCAATCCTTCTGGTGAAGAATATGACACTGCGCTTCTCGATGGAAATACAGGCACAAAGCTCCTCTGAAACACCAGATGATGTGCCAACCTATCCATTCTGTCTCCCTTGAAAAGAAGCTCTCCACACACATCTGCCACATCTGCTTTTCCAGAGTTATAAAAATATTCCTCAGAGCATATTTCAAGAGGCATATCTAATGATGAGATTGCAATCAGGCACTCATTCACAAAAATTTCACAGGGATTACTAACACAGTATACACGCTCCTCTTCAAAATCAATCGCTTCCTGTGGATACACACTCAGGCATGTAGGATCTCCTATCGATGGCACCAGAATCACTTTCCGCCACAAATGCTTTCCTAGCCACCTTCGAACCTTTGGCATAAAAACATCATTCAGCACACCATACGGAGACTTCCCATCAAGTTCATTTATTGGCTTTACAAATGGACCTATCAAAACCAAAATGTCTGCCTCCATCGCAAGAACCTTCTCAAACACATCAACTTCACATCCTCCAAGTTCACAGCAATAAGGTCCTTGAAATGCAACTATCCTTAGATTATTGAATGTATTATCAGAACTGCTTGCTTCTGTCGTGTTTACATCCACAACTGGAATACAATCGAGTCTCTCAACAATTATCTCGTCTCCACCAACATTTTTTCCCTTTACTGCAACAACTTGGCCAGGAAATACCGAGTATCTATGTAAATGCTCCATATTGAGTCTAACAACAACATCGTTGCTTTCATCAACATTAGATGCAATGCATATATTCGATGAATCAAGCTTTAGTCCTGTAGGGTTGACTATTGTCCCATATGTGTAAAATGAAGATTCAGATATATGGTTGACAGACTCAAATCGCTTGATTTGCAGCAGCTCTAGGAAGTACGGTCGCATGCATTCCAGTCTATGCTTGACATAATCGTACTTTTCGTTTTTCTTTATGTAGAAATTCGATACCTTTGCCTCACGGAATGTGCGTATTTCTGTTTTTGGAGCAGGTCTTACGCACAGTGTCCGCAGAACCTGCTGATCAAAATCCATTTCTGGGGATGTGTTGTCATACAAACTATCGATGCATTGTAGACATGCGCATGATTGCATTGTGAATTATTTTAAATATATTCAATGGGAATACAGTGGTATAAAACAAGCCAAATTTGCATAAATCGAGTAATATTGCAAATTTTTCACCTGAAAAGTATAAAATCATAAAGAACAGCAGGGGTACCAAACTTTCGGGCCCGGATATCGTTAAATTGCTTGAAGTAGAAATGTGTAAGGAGAATATGATAAGTGAATTGTACCCGTTGGTTGCACTTTTTGTGCATGCAACAAACCAGGAAGTGACAAAGGAAAAAATTGCAAGTGTTATGAGAGCGCTTGGTGTGGAAAGCAATCCTAAGATATGTGAATATTTTGAAATGGATGCGCTGAAGATCAAGGAGCTATTGATGGGCGGAGGACAAGGTGCCGCGCCAATGAGTGTGGGAGGAGGACAGGCAGCTGCAAGCACCGCTGGTGCAGCAGTGGCTGCAAAGAAGGAAGAAGCGCCAGAAGAGGATGCTGAGATTGATTTCAGCTTTTTCTGATTAAAAAGACGTTTCTTTGAATTGTTTTAATATCAACTTTATTGTTAAGCCATAGAGAGACTTTGATGCACATATTCAAGAAAATTAATTTATTTTTAGTGAACTGAAGTTGATTGATCACTGGCTGAATAATCCTAGGATCATCACTATAGATTTAAGTTTGAATTCTCAAATAATCTTGTAAATCATCATTACGCATTTTAATCAACAGCTGAACTAAATCATCGAATGTCCCGTCATGCATGAAGGCTTCTCAATTCCCATTAAATTCAGAACAGTAGGCGCTATATCTCTGATCGAGTATTCTGTATCCACATATCCCCATGACTTGCTTTCATATTCTCTCTTCTTATCACACACAATTAATGGTACCTTGTTTGTGGTGTGTGTTTTACAACACATCCCTCGATCATCTTTCATCTTCTCTGCATTCCCATGGTCCGCAGTAATCACAAGGACACACTCATTCTTAACACATGTATTGTACAGCCTTCCAATGCATACATCAACTGCCTCAACAGCTTCCTTCGCAGCATCAAGATTCCCAGTATGTCCAATCATGTCAGGTGGTGCAAGGTTAAGCACAACAAATGGAGTTCCTTTACATATTTCATCAATTGCCACCTCAGTGACTTTCGCAGATGACATCTCAGGAACCACATCAAAAGATTCAACATCAGGGCTTGGCACAATCACAGTCCTCTGCTTCTCAAAAGGCTGTTCCCTACCTCCATTCAAAAAATAAGTCACATGCGCCTCCTTCTCCTTCTCAGATACATGCACATGTTCAATTCCATTTGTATCCAGCACTTCAGCTAATGTGTTAATCACGTCAGCCCTACGGAAAAGAACCTTTACTTGGAATCCTTCATCATATTCCGTCATTGTAATCACATTGTTTCCATTCTCAATAAACTTTCGAGTAATCTGTCGCATCCTATCTGCCCGGAAGTTAAACATACACACACTATCTCTTTTATACACTTTTCCATATACATCAATTAGTGCCGGCTTGATCATCTCATCATATATTCCCTCATTATACATCCTATGCACATACTCATGCATACTTTCACCAATATTCTCACCTTCAGTCATCATCTTGAAGCTAGTATCTGTTCTATCCTCGTTACCTGCCCTATCCATTCCATAAAACCTTCCTGCCACTGACACAATCTTTCCAGTCCCTGATTCTTTACACCATAATTCAAGATCATTCAGGTCGTCCAGAAACACTTGAGGTGCCGTATCTCTCCCGTCACTTATGCAATGAACAAACACTTCCTTACCACTTTCCCTCAACTCATTCAGAATCGCCTTGAGATGGCGAACATGCGAATGAACTCCTCCTTGACTCACCATCCCAACAACATGTATCCGTCCTATCGTCCCCTCTATTGCTTCTTTTATAGCATTACGCATCTCTCCATTTATAATCGCATTGTCTATCCTCACTATGTCCTGTTCAATCACCCTGCCACTTCCTATAGTCAAATGCCCAACTTCTGAATTTCCCATCTGTCCATCAGGCAATCCTACATGGCATCCATGCGCATAAAGCAAAAAACTATCATACATCAAACTCAATCTCCTCATCCAATAGCATTTAGATCCATCTACCGCATTCCCTTCCATATTATTCTCATCATGTCCCCATCCATCAATTACCACCAAACACACCTTCCTCATCTCACACAGCCCTTCACAAACACCTAATAAAAATCACTCATTTATTACTATTTACTTCATTCATCTTCTCATCCGTTTGTTTTACTCAGTTCCTCATAATACCTTTCATACTGCCTGAACAGATACGACAAGTCCTTATTAGACTCAGTCTCTATCACTGTTTGTATCGCCCTTACAAAGCATCTGTTCAATCCACTTATCTTATCATCCATAACCACAGGCTTGGAAAGATTCAACGAACTCAAAACACCCTTCAACGGTTCTGCATTTCCTATCTCCATTCCTCCACCCACTCTTGCCTTTGCACGCTTCCTACTTGATCCGTCAACAGTCTCCATCACAGGCACTTCATCCTCGTTCGCATCAACTGGTGCAGAGTATGGCGATAGCTGATCCTTTGCCTTTCGTTTCTTTCTATCCTCCATTGGGGTTATCTATCCGTACTAAATATATCATCTTCTATCGCTTGCAGCAGCATCACACACTTGCTTTATCACTCCATCTCATAAAATACACTCTACAAGAAAATTTTCAATCAAATCAAACACTATACAATACACAGTTATCAACTAACCATTTATTCATCTTAACATTCAGACCGCATCCATCTGAACCACCTCGTCAGTTCTCTTCTTCCTGAGAACTCGGTTCCCACAATCCGTACATCTTATAGGATCCTTAAGCTTTATTTCCCTCAAAGACGTGCATTGGATACACACATAAACAAATGACTTCTGTTCTTGATTCATCAGGGTCTTCCTCACTTTCCATTTTATGTCTTTTAATAGTTCAATCAACCTCCCTGGATATACTGGAATGATACTCGTCTAGTATTTCTCCAGGAATCCTATTAAGCATCTCCCTTGGAAACGTCCTCAACAAACTCCATGCAATGTCAAGTGACTCTCCTATAGTTCTGCTCTCATTGTGTCCTTGACTGATAAACTCCTTCTCAAACCGCTCAAGAAATTCAATCGAGACTTTATCTTCGGTAGAAAGCGATTCTTCACCAACTACGGCCTTCATTGCCTGCGCATCTCTTCCAATCGCATACTTTGCATACAGCTGGTTAGACACATCTCCATGATCCTTACGTGTCATTCCCTCTCCAATCGCACTCTTCATAAGCCTAGAAAGTGATGGAAGCACATTGATCGGCGGATATATCTGTCTGTTGTGCATCTGTCTATCAACATAAATCTGTCCTTCCGTTATGTATCCTGTAAGATCAGGAATCGGATGTGTAATGTCATCATTAGGCATTGTCAGTATTGGAATTTGTGTTATAGATCCATTCCTTCCTTCTAGTCTTCCTGCCCGCTCATATATCGTACTCAAGTCAGTATACATGTATCCCGGGTATCCTCTTCGTCCTGGAACCTCTTCTCTTGCTGCACTCACTTCTCTCAATGCATCTGCATACGAACTCATATCTGTCATAATCACAAGCACATGTCTTTCCGTCTCATACGCAAGATACTCAGCAGCTGTAAGTGCAAGTCTGGGTGTTATTATCCTTTCTATTGTTGGATCATTCGCAAGGTTTAGGAACAATGCGGTCCTTCCAATCGACCCAGATGCCTCAAAGCTGTTTTTGAAAAAGTTTGCTGTCTCCACATTTGCTCCCATTGCTGCAAACACAATCGCAAAGTTCTCTTTGCTTCCATCAAGTGCATCCTTCTTCTTCACAAGTCCGGCCTGTCTGCAGATCTGCGCTGCTATTTCATTGTGTGGAAGCCCTGAAGCACTGAATATCGGGATCTTTTGCCCTCTTGCAATAGAATTCATCACATCGATCGATGAAACCCCTGTTTCAATCATTTCCTCAGGATACGTCCTTGCATGTGGATTCAGAGGCTGTCCCTGGATGTCAAGATAATCCTCTGCTATAATGCTAGGCCCTCCGTCAATCACCTTTCCGCTTCCATTAAACACTCGTCCTAACACATCCTCAGAAATCGCCATCTTCAATGTTTCTCCAGTAAATGTAACCTGTGTCTCCTTCACATCAATTCCAGCTGTTCCCTCAAACACCTGGACAACAGCCTTTTTCCCACATACTTCAAGAACCTGTCCTTGACGTACACTACCATCAGGAAGTGTAAGACTTACGATCTCTGCATACTTCAAGAACTTTATGTTATCCAGAATTACAAGCGGACCATTGACCCCAACAATCTTTCGATAGCTCATCTTTGGCTCTATCTTCATGTTGCCAAACATCAGGGATTTGTGTTTTCCAAATAATTCATGCAGGTACTGTATTAATATACACGCAAAGATGCATAATCCAAATGTTTATTGTATCAACATAATCGTTCAAGTTATAATTAAACAAATTGAATAATTCATTGAATAGAATGCTTGTGTAAATGTATATAGTCATGCTAATACATCTGAGAGTAAGAAAAATACTCCTGTCATTGTAGTGATCTTTGGTATTATATGTTGCATTACTAATCTACAAAAATGTGCAAAAAGGACTGGTATGGTAACCAGCGACTCCATCCTGCAGGAAGTACTCATTGCTGCGTTTCCGCCCTCATGCATTCCCCTCCGCTTTAATGGCACATGACACACTCCTACAAGTACGTCAGGTGCCTACAAGACGATCGACAAGATCCACACTTACTGTCCAAGATTTGACTGACTTTCATCTAGTCACCCTTTATTTCTCAAGGCATTATATTCAAGCCAATCATTTGTAATATATTTTTCTACGCTCTTATTCATTAGAACCAAGTAGATCGTTACAAGTAATTATATCATAGAGAAATAGATCATAAACTAATCATTCACTATAAAGTAAAATATATCGTCACAAGTAAGTGCATCATAGAATAAGCACTTCTCACAGAACAAGCATATCAAGACTAACACTTCATTACCATCAAATACATCAAGATTAACACATTCAACCTAAGTATATCATTATAGTAAATACTTCATTACATAACACCACTAAACCATTCAACATATTCACAATCACATCTTACTTAATCCAATTAATTTATTCCACCATATCAACCGTATTATTCCTTTCTAAAGACACTCTTCTTCACCTCAATAAACGAATCGATCATCGTAAAATCTTCCTTACCTTCCTCGTTTTTCTTGCATTCCTTTCCAAAAACAGTCTCCTCTCCGCTGTCTTCTTCCATCTCAAGAAACCCTGCAAATCTGTTTCCGCTCAGCATCAATTGTCTCTTATTTGTTTCACTCTTCTTCTTATGTGGTTCTTCAATTATACTCATCAAAATCGTAGACTCATGTATAGACTCATCTCCTTCTTTCTCCTCTCTAGGCATCTCTTTATTCATCTCATACACTTCCAAGCACTCCATTCCTCCAGCTGAGTCCACTATCGTATACTCTTGATCCATCTCTTTCTCTCCTTCTTCAACAAACTCATAAGGGTTCACAGATTCATCTAAGACATCATTGATTTGTGCAATACACTCCTCCTCAACTTCATTGTTCATTTCATTTCCTACCTCTCTCACCTCAGAATCAATAATCGAAAAATTCGCAAAGCTTCTTGATAATTCATCTACTTCTTCATTATTCACATACTCAGATACTCCTTCATTTAGGCACCAATCCATTCCATCATCAGCTTTATTATCTCCATCTATCCCTGATGATTCTTCTTCATTATCCATAAACTCATTTCCATTCGAATACGATTCAATCAAATCCTTTGCTGTCCACTTCTCTTCGTTAACAATCTCATCTATATCCATTTTCAGACAATTACTTTCTTGATCTCTCATTTGATGATTACAATTATCTTCTTGTTCTCCTATTTGATCCTCACATTGACTAGCATGCAGGTTATCATTGATATTCAAACATTCATGCTTAACCCCTTCACTTATATCCCTTAAATTCCCATGCTCCTCTCTATACTTGCTCAAATACCTATCAAGTCTAATAGGTGTAAGATCATCATGTCTCATCTCTCCTCGTCTCTCATTCACAACCTCAGGATACACCGTACTTCTTCGTGCTCCAGAAAACACCTTCTTAGCTGAACATTGCCCATTCATCTCCTTATCTTCTCCTTTCATACACTTCTCATTCACCTTCTGCTTACTAATCTCTGCTTCCTCAACTACCATCTCACAATTATCCCCAATAACCTTACTCTGCTTTCTTGCTGGCGAAAATCCCACCTCTAACTCCTTCTTCTCTACTCCTCCACTGTCAATCCTCACTGGCTTTCGTACCATCCTCACTGGCTCCCGTCGCATTCCATTGATAACATTCTCTCCTTCTATCGCCTCTCCCTTCCTGCATTCTCCACTCACCAGCTTATCCGTAATCCTTCTGCAAACTTCTCGTATCTCTTGGAACGGGTCTCCTCGTCCCTTCTCAACTATCCCTTCAATTCCATCAATCATCCCAATATTATCAATCATGCCCTCAATCCCTTTGAACACTGCAAGCCTTACATTCTTGTTCTGTGATCCACTATACTCGCTTAAAACTCGCACATGCGCTCTGACATCCGCACATCTGCATATCTCAACTATCACCTCTTCAGCTCGCGAATAAAATATTTTGTTGCTTTTACCACATACTTTCATCAGAGACATCAAGTAAACCCCAGAATACTCAAATCCTCTTCCACACAGTCCCACACACTTCTTTGCAAGCGCCATTGCCGTTCCCGCAAGCTTAGACCTTTCACTCTGTACAGACCGGATCACAAGCTCATTGGCAACCTTCAGCACCTCTTTGGCATCACTTACATCTCTAATTCCACTAGCAAGCTTTCCAAGCACTACATCAATCCTAGACCACGAATTCTCATCCTCCTTGCCATTATACAACACTCCTGCTTCTCTTATCACCTCACTTAAGCTCATCCTTGGGGCTTTCATCCAAAAACAATACTCTTCAAAATTACATCCAACGATTTAATCCATGCGCTACTCTTCAACTCAAGTCACTAGCACACATACTGCTATTATCTAACACCCATTTACTTCCTGTCTCAAGCTCGTCAAACCCTTTCTGCATACTCAGCATCTTGCAAACGTGTACATTCCCAAGTCCAAAAAATTCATTCAGGCTTTCAAATTCAAGCCCTTTAGGAAACAATCTCTTAAGTGCTACAAATACCTCTCCAGACTTTCCACTAATACACATCCCTTCGTCATCAGACACTTCAAATACAGGCTTGCTTCCAACATTCCTAATCACACACTTGTACACCATCAACCCTTCTGCCCTATCACCATGACGTAGGTACACTCTCTTGCACACATAATCAATAGGATATACCCACTTCTGACTATAGAACGATCTCATACTTGGCGTAGGCATCTTTCCAAGGTTGAATATCACCAAAGCACATCTCTCATCAGGTACATCCATCAGCTTCCATTCAAGCATGTTTTGCATTCCAGACCTCACTCTTGACTCACATGCATCGCCATCAACATCCATCTTACCATCAAAGATCCTCAGCACATCTACCAATGCATTCCTGTGATCCTCAAACACATTCAAACATTCAGTGGCTTTGTGTATCTCGTTTAAGAGCATCTCTCTCGTCCTCATTGCCTCTGCAAATCTCTTCAACTGCACTGAAAATTCCTTCCTTCCGTCTTCCACTTCCATCTGGGCATTTACAATGCAATTTTCTCTTCAATACTGCAAAATAGCCCTTCTCTCAATTCACTCACACATTCAATCTATTGGTGTTTGTGCTTCACCACTCCTATGCAATGTACAAGCATTGGGAAAAACACCGGAAAGAATATAGAAAGATTGTACTTCAGGCACAGCCTTAAGAACACTTCACCTCCTCCAATATCCATCCTATTATATGTATCTCGTACCTCCTCAATGTCTCCGTCCATAGGAACATAGGTACGCTTGCAATAGTTCACATTATTTATCAGCGCCTTAAGCATCCGCAGCTTCTCAATACTTTCATTTCCATTCTCAAGCATCGCGTTGAATTTAGTTTTCATTATGCTCTTCTCATGCTCCTTCTTCATGTGCAATACCATCATTGGAACGAAATGATACAGAAAAATCAAAAGCAAGGTATTCAAAAAAAGAATCATTCTGGTACTTATATTCATTGATTATGGGTTTAATGGTATTGCCGATATATACAACTAGTTTAAAGATATGTTATCTTGTTGAGTAAGCATAAATATGTCTATGGTATATCATGCATTTGAATATTATACTGTTATTTACAAGTCTAGGATTGTATTTAAATCATTTCTTGAGTGTTTTCTTCTGCAAATCAAATCTGTGCTTCTCTAATACAAATATCTCACTCATTCTCCTTGAGGGAGCTTTGCCCAGTAGATCTGTAATCATCTTTTCAAGAAGACATATCCTGTCATCCGCCATCTTGTTGAGCTCCTCCAATACATGTATTTTGTGGCGTAGATCCTCAATAAGCGCAAACCCAAGCGCCTTGAATATTTCATCAACTCCTGCATTATCACAATGCCCATCAGATTTAGATTCGTTTGATGTATCATAATTGAGTAAACCATTACTTGTCGGTTCAGCATTTACCGGTGCTATATTTTCCAAAACATGTTGTTCCAGGTATTTCTCATTGTCTGTGTTACTTTTTTTCATACAGGCACAGCTGGTGGATGGAGCAATAGGTTCTGCAATGCATTCATTAGGTGCCGCTACTTCTTCAATCTTCAGCTCAAGATTACAAAGCCTTGCTGCAAACTTCAAAGTGCTTATAGACTCATCTATGCAGCTTTGGCTTGGTGACAGCGCACATATTGCAACAAGGTTTGTCCGACCATCTAAAGATGACTGGAGAATCCTAGTAAGCTTTGAATCCCTGAATCCTGTGTATCTACCACAGCCAATGTTGTTAACAACAGTGCACAATGCTAACAAGCTTTTGTTAATAAAAGCACCTTCTCTTCTCCTATCTGTAGATTTGCTTGCACGCTCACTCCCTGCAAGATCAATCATATTGAGTGTTCGTGTCTGTCCATTGCTAGTGTATGTAACTTGAAGCACTGTATGAGACCTACTGCTCTTTTCATTAAACTCTGTTGCACTAAGCCTCCTGTTTCTCTCACATTTATCGATGAAAGGCACTACATCTCCCCATGCATGCACATTTTGTACACACAAGTTCGACATCACGTTTTTGTTGCCAACGCTGAACATATGAACTTCACTGTTGCTTGCAAGATCAAAGAGTTTTTCGTTATATATCTGAAGATACGAAATGCCTACTGGCCTAACATCGAGCACGTCCTTGATTGCAAGTTTAATAATGCCATGCTCAGCGTCACCAAGCATTGTATGTGTTTTCCCAGAGCCTGTTTGCCCATATGCAAATACAGTGCAGTTCTCATCGTTGAGGAACTTTCGGATCTCATCCTTGACGCACAGCTCGTATACATCTGTGTTTGTCATATTTTCAAGAACCTTCATAAATCCGCCATAAAGCGTTTTTCTACCGTTACGCACATGCCATACGGTGTTTCCAAGTGACTTCCACGCTCCGCATCCATTTGGCTCTGGGCGAATTCTTATGCTCACCTGTACTTTCTTGTGCGTTGCTTCCATGTATAACCGCTTGGATGCTCTTTTGTTGGACACCACTCAAACAAAAGTTTCAGTATCTGCAAGAGCTTAGATGTGTTGGTTGGCTGTATTCACAGGCTAATGAAATCCAGTAATGCAAGTACAGGCTATTTTGGTATTGAAAAAATTATCCCTGCAATGGTGAGGGAGAATAAAATCAAGAGGACCAGAAAGCTGCGTGGACACGTGTCACATGGTTACGGACGTGTTGGCAAGCATAGAAAGCATTCTGGAGGGCGTGGACTCGCTGGAGGGTTTAGTCACATGAGGACCTACTTTGATAGGTTTCACCCGGATTACCATGGCAAGAGAGGAATGAGAGTGTACCACAGAAGCAAGGAGCATGAGTATGCAAAGCCAATCAGCTCGGCAAGACTGTGGGGATTGATCCCCAAGGATCAGCGAAACGAGTACCTGAGCAATGACAGAGTGCCTGTGATTGATGTGAGAGAGTTTGGCTACCATGTTGTTACTGGAGGGAAGCTGGCACTTGAAAGGCCTGTGATAGTCAAGGCAAGGCACTTTTCTGAGCCTGCAAAGGAAGAGATAACAAGAACTGGAGGTAAATGGATAATTACTTATTAAAGTTAGTTCGTATGATGTTTCCTGTATGTTTATTTTATGCATTAATCGTAGATTTATAGTTATATACTTGATGTTTATACATTACTTGTATATTCCTGTTTATTTTGTTCACTGTTTATGGTTATAGATTTGATCACTTGTATATTTCCTATTTATTTTATCTATTTCATTAATTGTATATTCCTGTTCATTTTATGCATTGTAGTGATTTAAGATGAATTATTGAAGAAAACGCATGAGAATACCCGTGGGATTATTGTGATGGAGGGGATAGAACGAGATAGAGAACTTTTAAGGAATGCAAAAAGAATAAACAGGGATATAATGGAGCAAATGATTGTGGAGAGCCAGAAAGAAAAGAAAATCAGCTACATTGGAAATCTTGTTGCATCAAGCAAAGTAGTGTGCATGGAGAAGGAGCAACAATATGTAAGCCGATCAGTAATCAGGAACATGAGCACACAATCGATTTTGTGTTTAGCTTCTGATATATTGAAGCGTGTGGACAGAAAGACTGCACGAAGACTCCAGAAAATAGAGGAAGAGCTTGTATTACGTGAAGATCTGTTTGTAAGTATGATAAATCACATTGAAAGAATGCCCGAGCAAAAAGACGATCTATTCTCGTGGTATCCTGGGCTAGACACATGCAGCATGCATGCATTTGTTTTCAAGCTGCTGCCTGATTTTTCAAGGAAATACAAGGAATATTTTGTTAAGGCAATGGCTTCTCAACGGGAGGGAAAGTCAAAGATTCTCGACGTATTCAGAGGACATCTTGGCAAGGAAACACAAGCTTTTGAAGTGATAAGCGGGGATCTTGTGATCTTTGAAGCGATGAGATGTGTTCCGAAGGGAGGGCTAATTGTTACATCGTCATATTGGTGTGAGATAGATGAAAGATGCGATGATGCGCTTGCGATGATTGCAGGAATTGATGAAAATATACGGATAAATGACAGCATTCATGCAGAGCTATTCCATCCGCTGTGCCATGCTGAGGTTGTTGTGAATGGAAAGGAAGTTTTAGTGTCATTCATTGAACTGAATGACCTTCTGACAAGGAATGCTAGATCGCATAAGTTCTGGATGGATTGTGAAGTGGTAGATGAAGCATGGGAGAGTGTGGATCAATAAATTGTGTGGTGTAGTTTATGCAAATGTACTGATGTTGTAGAATATGGATGGCCTAACCCTGAAATGTCGAGATTTTTTGAGTCGATTGATGAAGAGAAGGAGAAGGCAGGGCGAAGCGAGCTAAGAGAAAAAGTATATGATACAGATGAAAAAATGGGCAAGAAGGAGAAGAGGCTGTGTGATCTGCAGTGCAAGGTAAAGGAGCTTGAGGAAGAGAGTAACCAGAAGGTCTTTGATAAGCAGTTGAAGAAAATGCTTGTTGATGTAAAGAAGGCGGAAAACTGCTTTGGAAGGAGAGTGCCGGACTTTCTCAAAATGTTTTTTGCATCTGACAGAGTGGAAAGGTCGACTCATAAGAAGGCAATTGATGAATTTATGTCTAAGTACGAATGCACGGAGGAACCAATTGAGGAGAAGGAGAATCGAAAGATTGAGGAGAAGATATGCAAGGATTTGAGTAAGATACTTGTGATAAGAGATGGAGAAGAGAGGAAGAAAGAGTTGGAGGAGTTTAAGGGAAGTACAAGAGACGAGACGATGAGAACCAAGGCCCTGATGGCACTTCTTTCAATTTATGTAAAGACTGGTAATGGAGCAAAGATGCTTGAGATAATGAACGAGATACTCGATTGCTTTGTGGTTGATCTGAATGCAAGTGCAGCAAGAGTAATGCTGTTAGATAATGTTGATTTCTATCTCGGAGTGATATATGAGAAGCTTGATGAACTGATGTTTGGTATGTATGAAAGGCTACTTGGACGACTCTTGCTTGTTGACAGAGACACAGTTGAGAAGAGGGTGTTGCAGTTTGATGTGTTTAAGATGCATAGAAGTGTTGAAACTACCAATCCGCTGTTTAAGCTTATTTATATTGTTAGAAACGGAACTCAAGAAGAGGCCAACAAATGGTATTTGCAGATCAAGGACAGTATTGCAGGCGGGAAGATTGAGCAAGAGGTGTTAGAAGAATATGGAATACGTTCATTTAAGAACGGAGACTTTGAAGCGTCGTATGAAGTGCTTTCAAAGTGCCATCCTGCAATGTCCACTGAATGTAAGCTGTATGTTGAGCTTTTGTGTGTGATTCTGAACGATAGGATCCGAGGAAGTCCTGCTCACAAGAGATTTGTTGAGGAGTTTATGGAGTTCAGCGAAAACAGGTTTTGCCTGAGATCTGGTAATAGTAGAGTGGAGGCACAAAGGGCGTTTTATCTGCTGAATATGTATGATGTTGACGGAACAGCAGAAATAATAAGAAGGCATTGTAAGTGCTTTGATGAGAATGTATGGCTCAGAGGGTTTGTGAATACCAGATTAATAGGCTAAGATATGCATGGAAGGCCTGAATGGGAATGCAATCAATAAGACACTTTTCAAAGCATATACATTACATTATGTATGCATTATGGTCTGTAGGCCCTGCATTGTCATGAAAATTTTAGTGACAGGAACACCAGGAGTAGGAAAAACAACGTTCTGCACAAGAGTTTCTGAGGTATTTGGAATAAAGCACATAGATGTCAGCAAATATATAGAGGAAAACAAATTGTATGATGAGTACAGTGAAGAGTATAAATCGTTTGTATTTGATGATCAAAAAGTTAGGAATGCGCTTTTATTGGATCTTTGTGAAACAGATTCGTATATTGTTGATACTCACTGCTGTGAAGTGGCAAGTACACTGGACTTTGATATGATTTTTGTTCTGACCTTGCCTATTGAAATATTGTACAAGAGATTGAAAGACAGAGGCTATGACGAATCTAAAATCAAGGAGAATGTCGAGTGTGAGATATTTGGTATTTCAAAAGAGGATGCAGAATGTCTGTTTGATGTGGAGATGCATGTGGTTGGCTCTGAGCACGAAGAGATGAGTGTTGATGATGCATTTAAAGTCATAAAGAGCAAGATCAAGAGTTTGAACAATAAATAAAATTCTTCTATGTTTATTGATTTATGCTTGCATAATAACATTTGCATGCATTATTATATCTAAACCATGCGCACAAGCCCATTCTTGATCAGATGAGTCACAGTGCCTTTTCTGATGAAGTATATCCTGTCCTTCTTAAGTTCAACAACATCATCAGCATCCATTACAATTCCACAGTCTTCTAATGTGATGATGCTAACAAAAAAGTCTATTGGGGGCATTGATTCTGTGAAGTCAAGTACCGAAAAATCAAGCAGGTAGTCTTTAAGAATGCTGTTATATTTGCTTGTGTATTCCAACTCATCAGAAGACAACAATCCTGCATTGCATTCTCCAGAAAAAAAGCAACGAAATAAATGCAATGACCTGTGGAACCAGTATGCCCTTAGAATCCTCTCATTACGTTCCTTCGTATATTTCAGCATGATGTAGTTGACTGAAAGCTCCTCTGAAACTTCATTTCCAGCCTTCCTTTTCAAATCGTCCATCATTTCGCACAGTAACTTGTTTTCATCACACAATGTTCTTGCTTCTTGGTGCCTGTATGGCTTAAGTGTATTCGACCTGGCATCTTCAAGAAGACGAAGCCCGGCCTCTCCAAACTGCATGGGATTGAAGTGCTCGTGATTTTTCCATTTATATTACTCTAACTAAGCATTGCATAATAATCAAATGCCATATTATAGCAATTCCAAACACATCAACTCAACAAAACTCTTTAATCACACAGCACTGCAATATATCTCACAGAACTTCATCTTCAGACTTATACTTCGATGCATAAAGCTTAACCCACTTCTTCGCCTTCTTCTCATATTTCTCTATGTTTTTGCGGTATAGCCCTGCTGCCTCTCCATTAAGTGGATCATCTGGATTCGGCTCCTGCAGAAGGACAATAATCGACAACAGAACTTTGTCTATTGTCAGTGCAGGTGTCCACTGATCCTTCAGAATGTCAAGACACACATTCTTCTCAAATATGTTGCAGTGGAATATCCGCGTGTTGAATGTCACTTTTGGTGGACTGAAAGGATAGAACGGTGGAAACACAATCTGTAATTCAAACATTCCATCCTCATAAATAGATCCTGGAGGCCCCATTATCACCGCATTCCACTTATCAAGTTCATCGGGATTCACAGGCCCTGCACTGCATCCAGGTGGTGGGTTCTTTGCCATCGACTCCATCTCAATCAACAGCCTGTTCTTCCCACTGATTGTCGCCATTGAACTACTCGGGGTCACAACATTTTCAAATATATCCATTTGTTGTCATACACAACACTATCAATAATAAGCAACTGTTTAATCTCAAATCGTTTCGCACTCATGAGGAGCACATAAAGCACGTCTCATCTCCATCATTCATCGAAGACAGTGTCTTTTCCGCAAGCTTCTTGTCAACCGTAAACTTAATTGCCGACGTTATTGGCCGTGTCCTCAGATAATACATTCCCGTCTTCAGTCCTGAATGGAACCCGTAGAAATGCATAGATGTTATTTGAGAATACGTTGGCTTTGCAATAAAAATATTCAATGATTGTGATTGATCAACATATGCCTGTCTGTCTGCTGCAAGATCTATCACTGCCTTCATCTTTATCTCCCATGCCGTTTTGTATATATCCCTGATCTCCTTGGGTATCGACACTATGTTCTGTATAGATCCTTCGTTCTCAATAATCAGATTCTTCATCTCATACGACCACAACCCAATTCTCACAAGGTCATCCACAAGGTACCTGTTAACAACCTGGAACTCTCCTGCATGGGTTCGTCGTGTGTATATGTTCGATGTGTATGGTTCAAACGCCTCGTTATTTCCAAATATCTGCGATGTCCCTGCCGTAGGCATCAGTGCAATCAGAAGGCTGTTACGTACCCCATGTTTTGCAATCCTTGCCCTCAGCTGCTCCCAGTCCCAGCGTTCAGATCCATTTCGTTCTGCAAGTTCAAAATGGAACTTTCCTTTACTTATGGGCGATCCTTCATACGAATCAAACCGTCCTTCTCTTTCAGCTATCTCACAAGAGGCATCTAACGAAAAGTAATACATCGCCTCAAAAATATCCTTATTCAGCTTCCTGGCGTCTTCGCTATCAAAAGGAAGTCTCAGCATCGCAAAAAGATCAGCAAGTCCTTGAACCCCTATTCCAATCGGGCGATGCCTTAGATTCGACCTTCGAGTCTCTTCAACAGGATAGTGGTTCTTATCAATCACCTTGTTCAGGTTCCGCGTTATAATCTTCAGTGTCTTTCCAAATAGTTCAAAATCAAACCCTCCGTTCTTCACAAACTTCGACAGGCATACAGACGCAAGGTTGCAGACCGCTGTCTCATCAGCTGCTGAATACTCTATAATCTCTGCACATAGATTTGATGATTTGATAGTTCCCAAGTGTTGTTGATTACTTAGTCTGTTGGATGTGTCCTTGTAACACATATACGGCGTTCCAGTCTCAATCTGCGATTCAACAATCGCCTTCCACAACTTCTGCGCAGGTATAACTGTCCTGCTTATTGTCCTCTCATACTTGCAATACAGCTCGTTAAACTCCTTTCCCCACACATCCGCAAGGCCCACTGCTTCATTAGGACAGAATAAAGACCACTCCTCATTGTTTTTAACCCGCTCCATAAACAAATCACATACCCACAGCGCAGTAAATACATCCCTGGCACGCAGCTCCTCTGCACCAGTATTCTTGCGCAACTCAAGAAAGTCAAATATCTCCATGTGCCACGGTTCAAGAAAAATAGCTATAGATCCAGGTCTTCGCTCAGACCCTTGGTTCACATACCTCTTTGTAGAGTTCAAGACCTGGATCAATGGAATAATCCCGTTGCTTCGTCCACCAGTACTTCTTAGTGCAGACCCTTTGGATCTTATTCCGTGCAGATTCAATCCAATTCCTCCCGCATGCTTCGATATTATTGCTGTCTGATTGATCATGTCATAAACCCCTTCAATCGAGTCTTCCTTCGGTGTTATCAAAAAGCAGCTTGCCAGTTGTGGATTCTTCATGCATGAATTATACAACGTAGGCGTTGCATGCGTAAAGTAGTGCTCAGAAAGCATCTCATACGTTTCCTTAACTCCATCAAAATCCTCTCCATGTATCTGTAGCGCCATCCTCATTAACATGTCTTGCGGTCTCTCAACAATCTCATCTCCCACCTTCACCAAATAAGACTTCATCAGTGTAAGAATCCCAAAATAACTAAACCTAAAGTCATTCTCATAGTCTATCATTCGTTCAATCTCATCTTCACGCCTCACAATCAGCTCATACATCTCTTCAGAAATTATTCCCCTGTGCTTTTGTATATACTTGATCTTCTCAACAAAGGAGTCCATCGTCACCTCATTCAGATGCATCATGACTATCCTCGAAGATACCGTTCCATACTCAGGGTGCTTCGTTATCATGGCTGCTGCAGTCTCTCCACTGTAGTAAACCATCTCCTTCCAGCTCATGTCTTCACACCATCCAGAGCGTATCTTCTGCATAAGCTCTTCAACATCCACATGCTTCAGATCCAACCCACCAACAAGACTTTCAACCTGCTTCCTAATCCTTTCCAATCCAGGCTCCTCAACCTTTGTCCTCTTCGTGTTCTGCAAATTCTCCATTTATGGGTCCTGAGTTCCGCCAAAAAATCCTTTCTATTAAAACTCACGCTTGTTCACATGCATAAAATAACACTTCATTTAATAATAAAGTTATCATCAATTAACAGATATCACATCATTTAATCATTTAGTCATAAACGCCTCATCAATCTCCCGAGAAAAATACATCTCAATCTCATGCCGCTTTTTCTTAGACGTAGGCGTAAGGAACTCCTGTCGTTCAAAACTATCAAACCCTTTGCGTATAACAACTACATTATGTGGAATCTCAAGCTTTGTCACGGCCTTCTCCCAAAATAGCTTCTCCCCAATCCCTTTCACATGAGCCAAAATACTAGCCTCACTTCTACGCTCATCAGGACATACCACTATCGCCACTATCTTGTCACTATCAGTCCTTCTTGGTATACACACATCCATAATAACATTTCCATCCGTATACATATTCTCAAGCTTCTCAGGATCAATATATTCACCCTGCGACGTTTTAAACCCATCCTTAATCCTGCCAACAATATGGAACATTCCAATCGTTGGATCATACATTCCAATATCTCCTGTGCGCAGCCACCCGTCCTTGCCAAACAGCGCTTTCGTGTCATTCGGTCGCTTGTAATAACCGCTTGTGATATTATCTCCCCTCATCATTATCTCCCCAACATCCATACCTGGATGTCTTCGGTCACACTCCTGCTGAAACTCAGGCGACATCTTCTCAAGCTTAATCTCATTCGCTGGATACGGAATTCCAACATTGTCGTAGTCATTGCAATCAATAGGCTGCAACAGCCCTGCTCCAATATTCTCTGTCTGTCCATATCCCTGGAAAACACGGCATGAAAACACAGCCTGAATAAAATACAGCACCTCAGGTTTCAATGGTGCTGCTCCACACAATATCCATCGGATCTCTCCTCCAAACTGCTTAGACACTTTATCAAATATCATCCAGTCAAGAAACTTGCTACTCATCACTCCCTTCCGCTGCTTCCAAATCTTGTACTTCAGTGCAAGCTTAAAAATTCCTCTAACCAAAAAATTCTTCTTCCTAATTTCAGTCTCAATTCTATCCTTAAACAAATTCAAAACCCTAGGCACAGATGCAATAAATGCTGGCTTGACCGTCAGAAAGTCCATCTGGAGCATCTTTGCATCTCCTCGATAAAATCCCACTTTTAATCCTGCAGATATAGAAATATTCATGCACAGCCTCTCCATCACATGCGCTAGCGGCAGGTACGACAGATACACCCCTTCATCATTCACAAACGATGGTAACTCTTCCTTCGTAGATCCTCTGTAAAACGCTGCTATCGATGTAATAAAGTTACTGTGCGTTAGCATCACACCCTTAGGCCTTCCAGACGTTCCACTCGTGTAGCACACAGTTGCAAGATCCTCTCCTTTGGGATAAAACTCCACATTACTTGTTCCTTCTACATTTGCAAGATCTTCAAAATAATTCGTGTTCACTCCAGCTCTGCGCAACTTCTCGCATACATCCTCGTCCTTGTCCATCATAATCACATGGAACTGCTCCCCTCCAGACACCAAAAACACATTCTCAAGCAGCAGCTTTGCCTTATCTGCAGATACAAAAATAACCTTCATGCCCGTCTCCTCAAAAACTAATTGCACCGCAGAAGGCGAAAACGTCGAATACAATGGCACATTCACACATCCAGACATATATCCTGCCATCTCTGCCGCAATCCATTCGTATCTATTCGGTGAGTATATCCCAATCATGTCTCCAGGCTTTGTTATTCCATTCAGAAAGCTCGAAATGTTTTCTGCTTTGCTTTTCATCTCATTTGCAGTCAGATACATAACCTCAGATCCAACTATCGTCCCCATCATTGCATGCTCTCCAAGCAAGTTGCATCTGTTCAAAAACACTTCTAGAATCGTCCTTGACCCATCAGGCGTACACTTGACATCCTTCTGGTAGTTGATGTGGCGGAAAGCTCCTTCCTCAGAAACAACAACTCTCTCAGTCATCCTCATCTTACAGGGTTCCCAAAAATATCTCTTCTCAAAACAAACATTTAATTACCATTCATACCTTATACTTACCTAATAATCAACTCTCCTTATTTGTACTGTATCTATCTCAATTAAAATATATTGCATCTATCTTCTTAATGTACTCTTTTACCTTACTGCACATCTCTGCATCCCCATACACATCAAAACCTGCAACATAAGCCTCTTTATATCCACTCACCACTCGGATTCTGTCTGCTTGTTGCTCAATCACAAAGTAGTTCTTGAGCACCTTTAGCAGCAACTCCTCCTTACCCATCATGCTCAACTTCGCTCCTCTTGCTTTTTTACCAACATCAGAAATTACCTTACTAACCGCAATTGCCAAAACATCATCAACATAATTGCTCTTCCACTCAAGCACCACTTCTTGCCCCTCAAGCATCACCAGCACATTGCCAACCAGAAATCCATTGCTAACCTCAACAAGCTCCTCAAAACTATCAACAAGCACCTGCTTTAGAAACACACCAGTTGAATTATATGGAATTCGCTGTCGCTCATACACACTCACCTCTTTGTATTTAGAATCCGCTAGCTCACTCCTTCTGTATATTCTGATGTCATCCTCTGTTCCTATCACAATCCCTTCAAACTCTCCCTCAAATCCACTGAATATCTTCGCTTCATTATCCTTAATAACATCAAAACTCGCTTCTTCACCGTTCCTCAGTGTATAAAGCGCCATCTCCACTCCGTTCTTCTCATTCCGCTGCTGTATCACATTCCGAAGCCTCTGCATCTCATTAGCCTCCCCGTGCACAAAGAACAAGTGCTTTGGTTGACATTCATCAATAAACTGGCTATTCTGAGTAAAATCAACATGTGCACTAAATGAAATATATTCCACTGTCATATTCAGTCTTAGTCTCTTCCCGTTCAGTGCATCTATTTCCTTAGGTTCACTTAGAATCTCCTTTGCAAGTGTCCCATCAACACAATATCCAGGTATTATCACTGCATTTTTTGCATCTGAGCACCATCTTTCAAAAAGATCCCGAGAAAGACCGCTCTGCAACATTCCAGGACTTGCCATTATCACACACGGCCCCTCATCATCAAAAGAATCAATCCCTTTCAGGCTCTGTACATACTTAAATGCAAACGGATTCCTAACAAGACTCAGTCGCTGAATCCTTTCATTCATCATTCCTATATATGTCTGGTAAACTCCCATGCATCTCTTCGCTAATGCCGATGCATAATATATCGGAATCTTATGAAGCATCGCATTAGATCCCCAATGCTCCTCAAGAATAAGAAGCAACTCCTGAGCCCTTCCAAGTGCAAAAACAGGAAGAAGGCATCGTCCTCCCCTTAAGACAACATTCTGTACAACACTCGTAAATCTACTTTCCCTCTCAACCCTCGGAAGATGGCATTGCACTCCGTACGTGGACTCTGTAATCAGTGCATCAAGCTTGCACTCTGGTGACTCAGCTGCTTTAAGATGTCGATCCTCTTCTCTGCTAAAATCTCCAGTGTACAGCAATTTACTCTTCTCAATCTCTATCAGGAACATCGCCGCGCCAAGCACATGCCCTGCATTCAATGCCTTAACTTTTATTCCCTTCACATTGACTTCCTGGTGATAATCAATTGGAATAATCCGGTCATAACATCTGGTCAGGTCTCCCTCAGTGTAGAAGTCAACATCAGAGGATGCATTGATGATCCTTATGTAATCGTTCAGTAGCCACTTAAGAATCGCTTTTGTTGGATGTGTCATGTACACCTTTCCTTTGAAGCTTGTCTTTTCCGTCAGAAATGGTAACGCAGCTGCATGATCAAGATGAAAATGCGTAATAAACACCGCATCAACCTTCGAAAGATCAATCAGATCCAAAAACGGAAGCGATGCCGTTCCTGTGTATGCCGGATGCACTCCACAGTCAAGCATCAGCGTTCTACCTGCACACTCAACAATCACACAGGATCTTCCTACCTCATTTCCTGCTCCAAGAGGCATCACTTTTATCTTCTCACTGAAGAACATTCAGGGGACTCAAAACATCTCTTTTTACAACAGTTATATAAATCACAATATGTTAATCATGCTAGATTACAAGTATCGTGTAATTTTATAACCACAATTCATTCTATCATGCTATATTACAAACTCATGAATTTTCAAGTTTGCTATTTATCAATACCTAAGTCATTACAAACACACTGTTAAACCATATAAAACACACATAAATCAAAAAACATCCTTTAATCGTTTATCTATCAGATTCCATGTATTCCTTCTCAAATCATATACGAACCCCTCAATGCATTCTCATCCTTTAGATCCTTCCCTCTTCATCGCTCCGTATATTGCTATCGCTACAACCACACTTACAACGCCTCCTGCAACTAACATATTCCTTCTAGACACTTTGCTTCCCTCTTCAGTCCTCTTCTGCGTCCTGATAAACTCCTCTTCCACTTCAATAACTTTCACAAACAGATCATCATCAACTTTTTGTATTGCTTTCTTCGTAGATATCTGCTCATAAAACAGCACAAGTAGAATAAACGGACAATTGTTGGGGCATGCAAGAATTATCTCAAACATCTTGTGCACATCCTCCACACTCGACAGATTCCTCAGAAAAAACGTCAGGATGCTCTCCATAAACCGGAAGCATTCCATCTCTGATATCCTTGTCCCAGTCCTACGTCTTATCATCTCCACAAACACTTTCATATTCCTTCTATACTCCTTAAATCCATCAGCCACTATAGGTTCAAATTTCCTTCTAAACACATTTATCAGTACCGTCCTGAGCACATCATTTACTTCTGAATTTTTTTTGATTATCTCCTTAATCTTTGTCTTCTCATCTTCCCCCGCATCTATAAACCGTTCAGAAATATCAACCGAATCATCCTCTTCTTTATCTACATGTTCATTCGTTTCCTCAGTATCCACTCCAATCTCCTTCCTAACAATGTCTTTGAAATAGTGCAAAACAAATACAGATGCTATTTCGCTCATTCCCTGCACATATTCAACAGAAATCGTGCACAGGCAATCAAAAAGAATCATCTTAAGAACACTAGACTCTTTAGAGACCCTTCTAACCCCCAGGAGCTGTGTCCGCTTCACGTCGTTTTCAATCAGTTTTCTCTCGTCGTATCCCTTCTTCTGCTTCTTGTAATCCTCTCCCTCAGTTTTTCCCTCAAACGACTTCAGAACATCCACAAACTTCACTCCCTGCATATACAGGGC
This sequence comes from Ordospora colligata OC4, assembly GCF_000803265.1. Lineage (NCBI taxonomy): Eukaryota > Fungi > Microsporidia > Ordosporidae > Ordospora > Ordospora colligata. The sequence continues at coordinate 105,705 of NW_014575403.1, read as the reverse complement.
ATTGTAGAGTCTTTTATTGTTTAAGGCATGGCTTAGTAAACCAATCAGGTCATGTTTATGCACATAACTACAACAATTCAGGATTGTGGACGTCATTCACATCCTAATTGGTTCGCTAACAAACATAATTCGTCAGTTTATGCAATACGCATGTTCTATAGAATATAAACAAAAAGAATGTCATGCATATGGTAATCGGTGTATTTCTTGCTACAGCCCTTGCAGTTGTGATTATCAGGTATCTCTACTGCAAAAGACGGAATAAGCTTGGAATGAGCTTTGACAAGGCCCCGTCACTAGAGTGGGCACCTTGCAGTAGGGATGAAACTCTGTGCAGATTAGAATCGGAATCTTTTGATCTTGTTGTTGTTGGTGGCGGATGCACGGGTGCAGGATGCGCACTGGATGCAACCACGCGAGGACTCAAGGTGGCATTGATAGAAAGAATGGACTTTGGGTCTGGTACAAGCTCAAAATCCACAAAGCTTGTACATGGTGGAGTAAGGTATCTTGCAAAGGCAATTGCAAGCTTTGGCTGGTCACAGTGCAAACTTGTATTGCAGGCATTAAGTGAACGGACAGTAATGTTCAACATTTCACCCTACTTAACAAACACAATCAAGATAATTGTTCCAATATACAGCAAAGCATGGGCACCTTATTATTATATTGGCCTGAAGCTATATGACTGGATGTCTGGCATAAAGTCATTAGGTAAGAGCTACTTTATTAGTAAAGAGCAGGCTGTGCATGCATTTCCTCAGGTAAACAGACACAACCTGTATGGTGCAATGGTATACTTTGATGGCCAGCAAGACGATGCAAGAAATAATGTGATGCTTGCAGTAACTGCAGCATACCATGGTGCAGCGGTTGCAAACCACGTATCTGTAATTCAATTGATTTTTGAGTGCTCGAAGGTTGTTGGAATTAGATGTAGAGATGAAATAACAGGTAAGACAATTGAGATCCGTGCAAAAGGCATCATCAATAGCACAGGAAATCTTGTAGACACACTCAGGATGATGGATGAAAAATGCAAGGATAAAATTGTTGTACAAAGCTCAGGAACACACATTGTTCTTTCTGGCAAGTACATTCCAAGAGATATGGGATTTCTTGATCCACAGTCTAGCGATGGCAGAGTAGTTTTCTTCATGCCATGGATGGGAAAGACACTTGTTGGATCGACAGATGCAAGAACAGTTGATGGAGACACGATACCAACCGAAAGTGATCTTGACTTTCTACTCAATGAAGTTGGATCGTACTCTTCTGTGTCACCAAAACCAACGCGAAGAGATGCCTCAGCAGTATGGACAGGAATTCGATCACTTGTGAAAGATGGCTGTGCATCTGATACAAGCTCAATTGTAAGGAAGCATTATATTGGCATCGATGACAATGGATTGATCACAATTACTGGTGGTAAGTGGACAATATACAGGAAAATGGCTGAGGAAGCAATCGACATTGCAGTGAATGTGTTTTCTCTACAGCCTCAGAGAAGATGCGTAACAAGACATGTAAAGATTGTTGGAGCACATGGATACACTGAGGATACGTGGAAAGAGATTAATAAGAAACTGAAAGTTCCCGAGGACATGGCTAGACGGTTTGCCAGGTTTTATGGAGCAAGGGCATTGAAGCTTGCAGATTACATTGCCAATGGAGAAAAGAGGCACGTGATGTCCAGAAAGTATTCATATCTTATTTCTGAGGTTGAGTATTGCATAGACAATGAATTGGCAGTCAGCATATGCGATGTTCTTTCGAATAGACTTATGCTCAGTCTTTTTGATGTTAGAGAGGCATATGAATGTGTTGGGCAGGTTCTTGATGTGTTCAGAAGAAAGCATCGCTGGGGTGCAGATAGATGTAATAAGGAAGAGATTGAAGCAGTTAAACTACTGAATACGTATGGCCTGAGCCTTTTAAGAGAGAAGGATGGCTGTGAAGATACTGCTACACATATTGAATGTCCGCTGAATCGAGCCAAGAGGACAGAGTAATAAACTCGAGTGAATGCATCGTATTTAATGCCATACAGTGATTAACTTTAAGAACTTTCATGCGGTATTCACATTAGTTTACTTTTTGCTTATGAACATAGGAAGCCTTGAAAACAGCAGGTTCTTGAGCACAGACCTGAATGTAGGAATGCAGTCTTTTAGCATCACAAATAGTCCAGAAGCTTCCAGAACAAATCCAAACGCACAGAATCCATAGATCAGAAACACGATTCCCATCACAAACAAAGCCATGCCATGCGCTTTATCGATGCTCAATAATGCAAGTGATTTGGATCGCAACAGCAGTCCAAGGCCCACAACTATCAGGAGGTTCCCGGATATCATCAATGCCTTATCCATTAGCAAAAGCATTCCTATTGCAAACACAGACATTCCTATTGATACGACTGCGATTCCGGACTCTTTGGGATTCATTTGAAAGGCAGAGGGTTTTGTATGCCTGCAAATATGCTGGTCAGAGGCCCTGTGCAATGAGAAGAATAGCTGATGTTAGGACACATTGCAAAAGACAGGATGTGGGCAAAGACAAACATGTGGGGGTAATACTACATGTTCCGGTTGATGTATTGTACATGATATCGAGGTATGAGCGGCGCTTGAAAAGTTTCTGCAGAAATGCCCGAGAGAATAAAGAAGTGTCTTTGAATGCACCATGGAAGACGTCGTACGAAAGGAAGGCATTTCATGACAGCAAGATGGCCTTTGATGTGAATTTGTGCCCGTTTGTGAATCTGACAAACTTGAGCATAAGAAATACATGCTACTTTGATATATGCTCGATTAATGGGAGTGTGATAAGAGTATTGGATATGGAGAATGTACTAAATCTGGATGTAACAAGGACACTGTGCATGATTTTAGAAGAGATAAAGATGAAGAGATGTACGATATCGTATAAAAGCCTGAAATGCATTTTAGGCATAAAGACATTGGTAAGTGTGTCATTTGATGGAGTTGTTATAAATGATCAGGCTGTAAGTCCAGATAGATTTTACAGCGATGGAGTTGCGCTGCATAGTGGGGTTTTTATTGAAATGATTGAACAGATGCCTCGACTGAAGCGAATTGAATTGATTAACATGGAAGTGGATATAGAAAGGATAGTCAATGCATGTGTTATGAGTGATATTGGATGGTTTAAAATAAGGAGCAAAGATGTGCATGTGGAGGTTGGTTTCTGTGCATTTGCAAATAGAATCAGATGCTTTAATGGCATGAGGTATTTAACAGGGATGGATCTGTGCGAACCTGAGTCTGTGTATATGGAAGGCAATGATGTAAGGCATCTGATTGAGAAGAATTTTCCAAGAATAAGTTTTCTCAGCCTGCGCAATGCGGAAATAGACAGCAGACTTGCAAGAACATTGTGTATGAGATATTCTAAGCTTGTTGGGATTGAGTTCATAGGATGCAGGTTTGAAGGCGCAGTGTTTTATGAAATAAGCGCACATTTCAGAAGTTACCTAAGGTATATGAATTTGATGAGATCAGACCTGCCTCACGACTACATGTGTTTTTTGGGAAGCACATTGAGGCACTGTGTTGTAAGATTGAAGAATGGAGAGCGAGTGGTTGTGAGAAGGATAGGGAATGTTGATGATTAGGTTTTTAGGTGTGTAGTGGATTTGATGTTTAGATGATTTTATGAGTAGTGGATGTTTAGATAATTAAAACTTGATGTTTAGATGATTTGATGTGTAGATGTGCAATAGATTAGGTGTTTATGTGTTTAGGCTTGTAATAGATGCTTAGATTATTAAAACTTGATGATTAGATGTGTAGATGGTTAAATGATTAGAGCAATATCATTGGTTTAACAGTCCCTTTTTGTATAGATGGTAGACAGAGCAAGAGAAGTTTTGAATACACTTCTTGGATTGGACAGAGATGTGTACAAAAGCACAGAAAGACGTTCAATTGATGAAAGCATATGTAAATACATGCTTGTATGTTTCTGTCCTTTCAAGCTTTTTGAGAATACAAGGAGAAGCATTGGAAGATGCAGATACACAAGTCATGAGGAATACTACAAAGTTGAGTATTGTCGACAAGGAAGTATTGGGATTGAGCAGCATGAGTGGGAATTCATACGGTTGCTCGTAGAGATTGTGGTGTACACAGAAAGATGTCTTGAGAAACGGAATGACGAAGGCAAAGATATTGAGCTTGCAGATAAAATTGCAGAAGTTGAAGAGACATTCAACAAGCAATACAACACGATTGAGCAGCTTGTGAAGCAAGAAGGGGTGAGTGAGGCATATGATGCATTTATGAAGTGTGAGAAGACAAGGATGAACTTAGAGAAGCTTAAAGAAGCACACTTTGCAAGAAACGGAGGCTCTGGAATGGATAAGTGCATGGTATGCGGTTCTAGCGTGGTTTTAAGTGATACAAAGTCGAAGAATGCCAGTCATATAAATGGAAGGCTGCACAAAGGACATCTTCTTGTTAGAAGGAAGTTGGCTGAGCTGCTGAAGAAGGTTGGAGTGTCAAGCATAACGGAGATTTTTCCAAATGGATTTTCATTTGAGCATTTGAAGGTGTAATTTATGCAAATGAATATTGGAAGACTGTTGAATAAACGAAGAGCGTTAGAAGAATTAATTGAAGTTTTGGAGTATGAAGCACAGAATGTGCGAATTCTGTATATGTGGATGGTTTTATATAGTTAATGGTTGGCATGCGTTAAACAATCACAATGCGCATGTGTATTGGATGTCTAACGAAGAGTTATTTTTGTATTTGAGCAATACCCACAGATGTCTGACGAAAGCATATGGCGTAGCATATGCGGAAAGAATTACTGTTCGTTCAAGATGAGTACGGAAGATAAACTGCTGTGTAGAAATCCAAACAATGTTACTGGGATATGCGAGAGGTTTTCGTGTCCACTGGCGAACTCTAAGTATGCAACTGTAAGGGCGATTGGAGAAGAACTGTATCTTTTTGTGAAGGAGCCTGAGCGTTTGCATGTGCCCAAAGACATGTATGAGCAGATAAAGCTGTCTATGAACTATGAAGAGGCGCTCAAGGAGATAGATACGAATCTTGAGTTTTGGGATGATAAGATGATCCATAAGTGCAAGCAGAAGCTCTCGAAGTTTACGCAGTATCTGAGAAGGCTTGAGTACTTCAAGGAACATGGGAAGGCTGAATATATGGTACGCAAGAAAAAGATGAACAGAAGGGAGAAGCTGCGTGCACTCCGATCGCTTAATAAGGTTAATTTTGAAAAGAACATTGGGGATGAGCTGATGATGAGGTTAGAGAGTGGGATATATGGAACGGAGTTGAAGGACAGATTCCACATAGCCAACAAGGAGGTTACTGCAAAAGAGAAGAAAATGAAGAGGAAGAAAAGATATGTTGCAGAGTTTGAAGAGAGTGCCCATGTGTCTGATGATGAGGGAGATAAGAAGACAAAGAAGAAGGTTGCCATGATGTGGTAGTGCTAAGCATGGCAAGATATACTTGTTCATGTTAATCTAATAAATCTCGATAAATAAACTAATTGATGAATATATTTGGAGTGTTATAGTAAAATAGTTGTAGTTATTTATAGAATGTTGACTAAGAATACTCGTGAGTATTGGATTAGGTAAATGATAGATTATAAATCAATCGGTATGTGAATTTGCCTATATTCATGTGAGCATATTGCAGTGCATGTTATCATACAAAACCATCATGTAAAAATATAATCTAATGAACTTATCATATAAACTCATCTAATACAAACAACATTTAATTAATGATCTCATTGCATAAAAATCATTGCATTGTATAAAAATCATCATGCACAACATCACCATGTAATTCATCATGTAAAATCATTGAGATTTACACTTGATTTGTACAAATTCCACTAATATCCTTGTAAACCAAATACAATACACACTTCCTTCTAGCACTTTATTATACTCATAGCAGACTCTATCAGCTCTCATCACTTCTCTGATGACTTGCTACTCTTGAATATTCCAACAATAACCGCATGGTCCTTCTCAAATGGATCAAGCGTTATCTGCTCTTTTGGTTTTATGCCACACTTCCTCAGCACATTCACCTCATCAGCAAAAACTGTCTCAGCAGGAACCGCCGAATTCACACAGTTCGCCTTGATTGACACATCTATTCCTCCGCTCTCCTTCAAAAAATACTGTGCATTCAATCCAACTATCCTTGTCTGGTCTGGTTGCGACACATCAGAAAAAATACAGTCAACCATCGGTACAAGCATTCTGTACCGCGATGGATGCCTTGCATCCTCTATGATCGGCACTACATTCGTCCTCTTCATACACATGTTCACTAGGTCTCGTCCAGACCTCTCGCTGAACTCAACCGCATACACAACTCCTTCTTTGCCAACAATATCAGACACATGCGAAACAGTCGTCCCAGATGACGCTCCCAAATACAGCACTTTGCTTCCAGGCCCAATATGTATGTCCTTAACCCCACACACTATCCCTGCTGCAAGCTTACTTCTATATGCATTCCACATCCTATACTCAACCTTCTCTCCATCACATTCAACAACCACTCTCTTCTCTCCATACACACTCACTCCAGGAACCATGTTCTTAGTAAGCAGCAGGTCTTCCTTGCCTCGTGAAATATACACTCCAGCAAATCTTGGATGCGCTTCAACCAACACTTTCTTGTCACCACCCTTCACTGCACTCCCTTTCTTCTTATTCTGCATTCTATCCTTTCCTCGCATATCCTTCCTGTTCACCCTTCCCTTAGAACTCATCTTATCATTCTTCTTCCCATCAAATCTTGTATTTCTATTAACGTTCTTCATCAATCCTTCAAGAGGGCAAAAATTATCAACTAAAATACCTTCGTGTTGTTTTATTGATAGCAGTTTACTTTTCAATTATTTCACTCATCAGCTATTTATCATAAACCCATCAGTTACTTCATTTATCAATTACTTTTTATTCATCATAAACTCATCAATTACATTATTCATCCACTCAGCATAAAATCCATTATTTATCAATTAATTTTTATTCATAAGCAATCACCTTTTTATCCACAATCAGTTATTCATTTACTCCCATATGAATGTCAATGCCAATCACACTCTATACAAATCATCCTTCCACTAATCCTCTAAGCTCTTCAACCTGCGATTGTATCAGCACATACACATCACTCATCGTGTTGTAGAAATTAAATATCATCTTGCTAATCTCCTCACGTTCATAATTCACATTGTTAAACGTCCTATCAAGCTGAATCCTTGCCTTCTGCAGCTTCTGCTCACTCATAAGTAACGACGTGCTCGATTCAAGATTCAGCTTCAGAAGCTCATTCTCCAGCATCTCCATCTCCGTCTTGCTTCTTCTCTGTCCACTCTCTGATATCTCCTTCTTCTCAAGATAAAGCTTCCCTGCCGTCACAAGCTTATCATTGCAATACTTAAACCTATTGCCAAGCTCATTCATCATCCCCTCCTTCTCATTATTAGTCTCCTCAAGAACATTCTTGCTCATCTCAATGCTCACCATGGCCTCTTCCTTCTGTGCCATCTCATCCTCCAATTGTACAATCACTCTCGATATGCCTTCCTCATACACCTCTCCATTCGCCTCATTAACAATCTTACCCATCTTTCCTTGCTCAGTCTTTCCTTCCTTTGCATACCTCAATGAAATATCATCCCTAAGCCCCTTCAAATCAAAGCATAACTTCTCAACATCCTCAATCATCTCATGCAACTCTCGCTCCTGCATCCCAACATACTTCATCAATCCCTCCTTCTCAGGCTTCATCCTCTCCAACTCTTTGAACAGTTCAATCTTCTCCACATTCATCTCCTTAACATCCTCAGGATTGATCCTTTGTCTAGTAATCTGCCCCCTTAGTTCTTCCTCGTCTCTACGTAGACACTCAATCTCCTCTTCAACCTTGCATATCTCATCACATATCTTCTCAAGCATCATTGCATACTTCCTCTTCTTTCCTTCTAACTGCTTTTCAGATGCTATTAACATATTCAGATCATCCGCAAGCTCTTTCTTCTTTCCTTCTAACTGCTCACGCGATTCAAGAGCACTTCCCATCCCTGCTATTTTTGTCTCTATCATCCTCAACTCCTCTTTTCGCTTATCTATCCCACTAAACATTTCTGTATATATCTCCATAACCTTCCTTTCAAACTCTTCTTCATCTCCCTCATTCTCACCTCCCTCCATAAACCGCAGATATCCTTCACACACATACTCAAAAAAACATCCGTCAACTCCGCTTTCTCCTTCCTCATTCTCCATACTTCCCATCTTCACAAGCTCAACCAGCCAATAACACATGCTCAGAATTACTGGCCATGTGTGCGGAGTAATTGCCGCAAGCTGACTCTTCGTTATCTCTCCACAATACGGATACCTCAGACTCTTCATCACATTCACTACATCATCCTCAAACCTCGTCGAAAACACAATATCATCAATAAACCCATATAAAAACTTGAAAATGCTCTGGAAGTCCTTAGATGATGGATTGTGAAGCACCTTATGCGAAATAACCCCCTCATATCCATTCTCAACAAGAAAATCATGAACTCCATCAACACACTGCTGTACATATCCCTTCTCCCTGACAACCCTCGCATCCCTTCGGCGTACCTCTTCTGCACCAAGCGAGTGTCTTGGAAACGGTGTAGCCTTCATCCCTGAAACTGGCGTCTTAACAGGATTTCTAGAATTAGGCGTCATTGTAAATCTCCTCATCATGGGCTTCTCCTCCAAATATTTTTGTATCTGCATATATTCAGCTAAGCCACTTCCTTCAATCAAGCAATAATCTAAAACAAAATCTCATCATATCCAGTTTATTCCAATATTCATCACTTCATAATTCTCCACTAGGCATCCTTTTATCCTAGCATACTGCACATTACTTTCTACAATCCTATACAACATCTTTGCAATCTAGACCCATCAAACAATGCAGGTCACAACAACAGATAAACTCGAAATCGTAAGTGCATTCTCTAACTCTAATTCAAGCTTACAAGTGCAATCACTCTCATACTCATGACAGCCATGCTTTCAAAGTACTTCTTTGCAAGTCAGGTAATCACAGGCATCACAATCTACTCTCTGCTTGTATCTCTTGTAAAGCCAGTCATCAAGAAGGACAAGCTCCATCTCAGAGCAATCAATGGTAAGTGCCATTCACTAACTTAAGTTGCGCATGTCATTGCAAAAATACTCACTCTAGTTGCATTCTTCATAGTTATCGACAATGTCTTCGTAATGAAAACTGGCAATAAAAACTGCAGCTCGTGTACACAAATGTCTGCGCTGGATATCGCATACTCAATCGTATTCTTGATATATTACTCAGCATACTCATTTGCATTCATATTCTTTTCATACATATCTGAAAAATAGCATAAATAAATATCGCATTGCACTGGTATTCATTTAGGTTCCAAACAATCATCTCTTCTTGTACATGCATGGTATAAGCAATATCGGCTTCTTTCTTCTATTATTCAGCAGTTCCCTCTTTTTTAATACGTACAGTACAAACTGTTTGCTAGTTACATCAACATACTCAACATCAAAACCAAATGATTCAAACCTCTTACCCAACATATTCACGCTTTCTATCCTGCTCCTTACCTCTGCAACATACCAGTATCCCTCCTTTTTCAGAATCCTGTTCACCTCCCTCGTTGCACTTGTAATATTGCTCATCATCATGCTCAAGCAGCACACTGCTACATCCATGGATTCATCATCAAGCGGAATCTTCTTAGACATGTCGCAATGCACCACATCGCTTGTAACTGGATGTATATCAAGTGAAACCACATTCTTGAACTCCTTTGCAATTCTTGCCTCTCCACATCCTATATCTGCAATCGCTAGCTCAGAATTCATTTTCTTAATCCTTTGTATAATCACATCTAGTGGATTCACAGGCCATTTAGTCACTTGAGATCCATACAGCTCATGATATAGCTGCAGGTTTCCCTTTCCGAGACCTTTTCCACGGTACATTTTCTCATTTAGTAGTCTGAATTTTCCTCCATCCAACTTCCTGTTCAGCTTCTCGCTTAGACTCATGCAGGGTGTCCAAAAATACACGTTCTCAACACATATCCATATGTGCAGCAATAACTATATACCAACCACCACATACAATTCATTACTTTCATGCATCTAACTAGATTTTATAGATGCATAATAATACTTTTACATGTTTCATACTGTTATATTTCAGCGCTCATACACTCCCAAAATATTCTATCCGCTCAATTCCATATTCTCTACAATCGACATCCTCAGCCGGATCAAATAATGCTTCGTAGCCTTCAAAGTCACTTTCAAGAGCATCAATATCTGCAAATAATGACAATAATTGCTCACGCCTATCAATAACATCTATTATCCTTTCTTCTATACACCTGCTCCGCTTCTTATTGGTAGCCAGGTTTTCCATCTCCTCATCAATCGATCTGAGTATTTCCCAGTAACCAAAGTATTTGAGCCTGTCCTTCAGTTTCTTCTCAAGAACCGCCTTCCTGTTGTTATTAACAATCACTTGCTTCTTGTAAAGCATCTCAATACAACGGATGTTATCAGAAAATACATCGGAAGGTGTATCATCGCATAAATAACTGCATAAATCGTTACTATTATTAAAAACTTGATTCATGCACAGCGTATCATTAATCACAGTCTTTGAAACTACAGCTTCAAATGCTTGTGCATCCATTTCCACGAAGTATTCTTGAATAATGTCCAGAAATACCTGGTGATCAATCTGGTTGTTTACCTGTTGATTTGCACATTCATTATTGATACCTTGCTTTTCTATATAATCACAATCTTCAGCATAAACTTCTTGAGATTGTGTGCCTGTAGTTCTATGCTGTGGCTCTGAGCCCATGAAACTGCAGATTTTTGCAATTCAGAAAACACAATGCGTGTAATACAATCTGCACTACATTATAGACCCTGATGATATGGATTGAAAGATACAGACCAACTAGATTCGAGGACATGGATGGGCGAAAACAGATAGTGAATGCATTGAAGGGCTACACAATCGAAAACATGCCACATATTATAATGCACGGACAATCTGGAAGTGGTAAAAAGACAGCTCTGATGTGCCTGATCAGTCATCTGTATGGAGAAGCTCCAGAAATGAGGCCTAGAACGATCGAGGTTACAAGCGGCTCAAAAAAACTGGAAGTTGCATACACAGACTCAGATGGATACATGGAGATATGTCCTGCGAAGTACGGTCATCACGACAAGGCAATTATTCAGGGCGTGATAAAAGAGATGGGACAGACGAAACCAATACTCTCAATGTTTGGAGGAGCAACTAAAAAGACAGCAATCAAGCTTGTTGCAATAATGTCAGCAGAGCAACTGTCTGTGGAAGCACAGGCCGCATTGCGAAGAACCATAGAAATGTACAGTGGATGCCTTAGGATTGTACTTGTGTGTGAGGAACTGTCAAGACTAATTGAACCAATAAGAAGCAGGTGTTTTTTTTTAAGAATTCCAGGATTTTCGAATACTGAAATGGTGGATGTAATGAATAAAGTACTTGAGAAGGAGAACTACAGTGTACCTGTACAGACATTGACTGAGATATCTGAAGAGTGTGTAGGAAATATGCGCAGAGCACTGTGTGTACTTGAGCTTTTTTGCTTCAACATGGCTGATGGAGATGGTAAGAGAGTAAAGACACAAGATAAATGCATGAAGCTTGAGTGGGAACTGATTATATCGTCGATTACATTGATTATAAAATCAAAGCAAACATCAGACGGGTTTATTGAGATCCGAAAGTTGTTGTACACTCTGTTGAACAGCTGTATTTCATCAAGAACAATTCTTCTTGAGCTGTTTAGGCAGCTTTCTACTGGAGTGGATTCCAAAATGCTTCTGCTGCTCTGTAGAAGTGCATTGATGTATGAGGAGAGGATGAAAAAGGGTACAAAGGGAATCTACCACTTGGAGGGATTTGTTGCATCTTCAATGTGTGTGTTTGCAGGAGGTGCATAGCGTAATATATAAGCTCTGCTCTTAAACGGTAAGGATACATTAAATGCGTATATAAATACATTCAAATACATTTAATCTTCGTTTTCAGTTGTTGTATAGCTTGATTCATACTCTTCATCATGGCTACTTTGCGGATGTGTGCATACGACAGGTGGCCTGCAAAGCTTAACGTATTCAATTGCATCAGAAAGTGCATCTTCCATTATTGGCAGTGGAAATACCGATGACTGCACAGTTTCAGGCGCAATTGAATTCCTAAGTGCATAATAGACTTTTTCTCTTAATCTTTCTTGACTCCTTAACAATTTCAACCGATTTATGCGGATCATGATGTCGAGAACCTTCTGATCATCAATGTTGCTTTTTAATAAGGACTCTACACTTGCTCTAGCATTCATTTCTGCACCCATGCTAAGGCCTGCAGCATCACTGATGCTTCCATTTACATGCATACCCATCTCTGCATTGTTGCGAAGCGTCTGCAATCCTTCGTTCAACAGATACAAGATATGCAGTTCAATCAGTGTGTTTGTTTTTGTCACTTGCTCTGTCCTGAGCACATGGTTGTTGATTCCTATCGAGATGTATTTTGGTTGCATCTGCAGCATTATATCCATGTCTGCCTTGATCTTTGGATCGATCACGGGGGCATCCCCATAGCTCTGCATGTATGCAAATGGGTTTTCATTATTGAGGTACTCTTGTGGTATTTCGCTTTGGCTTCTGGGAGCGTTCATTGGGGGGCTGTGTATTTTGAAAAATCATGGTAATGATAGCAAATCTGGAAATGGGCAGGCGACATACCCCAAACATCTTACGCATGGATGATGAGTTTGATGAACATGTAGCGAATGCAAAAATGGATTTTGAAGCAATTAGAATAGGCAGGAATGCAGAGGGTGATCAAGGGTATGATGTAAGCAGGAATGTGCCGATGCAAGGCCGTGAAGGGACAGATAATACATACCATAGTAGTGAGGATACGCATAAGAGTTCTCAGGCACATGATGGTGTGGATGATATAAGCGATTTGAGGTTTCTTGAGCTATTGGTTGAGGAAAAGCCGTATGAGTACAAGCTGAGGAAGTACAAAGGAAGGAAAGTTCCTAACGAATCGATGGAATATGAGGTGGATGATCAAGCAAAGTTCAAGAACAGCACAGCATATGCACGAGATGATAGTACGACATTGCAGGCGCTTTCAGGGTCTCTGCGTAGCAGTGGATTAAGGCAGTATTTCAAACGAAGGCAGCTTGAAAGTGATTTGATGAAGAGCAAGGCATTAAGCGATGTTTCAAGCCAGGCTAAGGATGTTAAGCATCCTTTTGATCTTGTGGAGTGGGAGAAGGATGTGATATATGAAGAGGCAGAAGTGAATGTAAATGCAAACAGGAGTACTATAATCACTGAGCTTGTTGATAGCATTCTTGAGGATGAGTGGGAAAAGTATGTTGCTGTTGATGATGAGGATTTGAAGAAGCACAGGGGCTTTCTTACATTGTATCTGGATGACCCGAATTTGATATTTGAGAAAGTTGATGACAAGAAGCAGGTGAAGCAGAAGAAGAAGCAGAAGGAAATATTTTCTGTTGACAAGCCATTGAAAAGCAAATACAATATATCGCATGATAAGTATTATGGGCAGGAGTCAAGGACTAAGAACAGTCTTGGTACATTTGGTGTTCAACACTCACTTCCAGCGCTTAGGCTTGAGCCAATATTCTATAAAACAAATCATACGAAGGATGAGCTCAGGAATTTCCACAGACCAAGGTTTGGATTACATGGGAGTAACATAGAGTTCAAGGCGATCGGGAACACAAAGGTTAAGGCACAGAGCATTATCAAGAAGGCTGGTGAGATTACATTGAAAGACTCAAGTCCGTTTTCTCTATTTGAGTATAGTGAGGAAGAGCCGTTTTTTGTTGTGAATCCGGGGATGGCGAGTTTGCTGAACATTTACTACAGGAAGAGCAGTGCTCGTGACGAGTATGCGCCTGACCAATCGCAGTACACGGTGCTTGATATGGAGGATCCTTCACCGTTTTTTGGGTTTGGTGACGTTGCACCTGGGACATCAATGCTTGCATTAACGAACAATTTATTTATTGCGCCGGTTTTCAAGCATAATTTGCCTGATTATTTATGCATTGTTGAGGAGGAGGAAGGAATAAGTGTGTGTATGTTTAGAGAAATTGAGAATCTTTACTGTGTTGGACAGCAGTTTCCGTTAGAAGATGTGTATGCACCACACTCAAGACGACTGAATATTTTCTGCAAGAACAGACTGAAGGTTGCGGCGTTCCGATTGTTTAATGGAAAGGATGGAGGAAGCAGGGAGTTGAAGATATCTCAGCTTGATGAGATGTTTCCGTACTTTAGCGAAGGAAGCAAAAGAAAGTGGTTAAAGGAGTATGCAGACTGTGCAAAGAAAGGCAGGGATAATGTATGGGTGTTGAGGCCAAGCTCTGCATTACTTGGAGAGGAGGATCTGCGCAAGCTTGTTACACCTGAGAATATATGTCAGTACGAAAGTATGCTTGCTGGAGAGCGGAGGCTTCAGGATTCTGGACATAAGATAATTGTTGAGAGCGATGATTCTGAGAATGAAGAGGAGGTTGTTCCGCCTTCGTGGTGTTTGAGTAGGAATTTTGTAAATGCATGCAATGGACGAGGGCTTCTTGAGCTGAATGGACCTGGGGATCCTACTGGAATTGGCGAGGGGATAAGCTTCCGCAAAATCCGGTTGAAGAGGGGCAATGAGGTTGAGAATAGAAAGATAATTAACGAGCACCAGATGCGGTATAAGGAGGAGATTGAGAAGATATGGAGCAAGCAGCAAGCGTCACTTGGATCTACCGAAGACATACAACTTGATGAGATGCACTTTGCAAGGAAGTATCAGCAGGAACGCAGGAACGACACATTGAGTGAGACAACAATGCAGTCTGAGGATGTGTGTCTGACTATCCGTAGGATATATGAAGATGGACAGGTTGAAGAAGAGAAGGTCTACGATAGCCGAGTGATTAAAGCATATTTAAAGGCACGAAAGAGAAAGAACCTTGATGAGAAGAAGGGAGTTTTGAAGTGTGGTAATTGTGGGCAGGTTGGGCACATGAAGACAAACAAGACATGTCCTAATTTCACATCTGCAGCTAAGATGACTAAGAAGAAGATCGAGGCTGAGAAGAGGAAGGCAAGAGTGTATTTACAAGAGGTGATGCTTGGGTTGTTGACAAAGTTTTTCCAACTGCCGTATTCGGTTGCTTTCCACAAGCCAGTATCCACAAAGAAGTTTCCTGACTATCTTCTGATTGTGTCCGAGCCGATTGACCTGACAACGATTAAGACAAAAGCCAGACACAACAAGTATAAGAAGTTTGAAGAGTTTCTGCAGGATCTTGAACTGATGAGCATGAACTGCTGCAAGTACAACGGCAAAGGTCATTCATTAACGAAGATTGCAGAAGAAATACTTGAGGAGAGTCGTAAGGAGTATGAAGTGCGGAAGGGTGAAATAATGGAGGCAGAGAGTGTGATTGAGAGTTTGTTTGGGGAGTAATTATATGATCAATAAAGATGTGTGATTGAGATGATATTTTGTGTTTTAATGCAGATGTTAATTGATACATGAAATGAATAAATGCAATATATGAATGAATAAATGCAATATATGAATGAATAAAAAGTATATATATGAGCGATTTAGTAAGCGCATGAATTTGCTGTATCGATGTGGAGCACTGCTGATGATTGCGAATTCGGCAATGAGTAGTACGGGCTCGCATCCAAGAATCATCGGATGGGATGTACAACATAAGTGTACTGAGTTTGAGGATATGACTGCCAATTTTAATAAAGCGATACAAAAGCTGAATGCACATGCTGAACATGTGAAGAGTGGAGGAGTCGAGAATATTGGAGAGTGTCTTGAAGAGATCAAGTCATATGATGGAGATCCAAAGAAGTATGAAGCAAAGGTGATGGGGAATGAGGTAAAGTTAATAACTGTGCATGATGACAGGTATACCACGAGCTGTGATTATAAGAATAGGCTACATGTGTGTGTAATGATGGATATTGGAGACCTGAATGTAGGATATTCGTTACCTTATGAATGCATGGGAAACACAGCTATGAAAAAAATCCGTCTTATTTACAATGATAAGAGAACAAAGTTCCGAGATATTCCCTACTCAGTGTTTAAAAACTACTGGTGCGAATTCAACAGTGGATATGGCGTGTTGAGGTTTGATAGTATTGTAAATACGGATGAACTGTTTGAAAATATGAGTGTTTTGCTGTCTGTCTTTAATGATAATATTGACAAATTGAATGTGGAGAATCCAGAAACACAGAGCCTGAGCAGTGTGTTGAAAAGATGGAATGAAGAATATCATTGTTATTATGAGCCTAATCCCGAGGAAGTTGATTTTGTGTGGAGCAAATTAGTGTCTATGTCTGACATAACGATAGTTGCGATTGGAAACATTACCGAGGAAGTCAAGAATACTTTGAATGGAATGGCATTGGCAATAAGATCAAGCAAATATAACAGAGATGAAGAAGAGGCTGAGTTATTGAAACCAAATGTATGCACGCATCCGTATAACATATATACTGATGAATACGTTCCTGGCTTGCCGTTTATCCATATTAGCCAAGGTTTTTACTCGGATCAACGTTATGTTATATACAAGGGATCTGGGGAAGGGAATGTTGAGAAGATCTTGCCAATTGTGCTTGAATTCTTTCAATCGTTTATGAAATCCAAAATCAATGAAGATGAATGTTCTTGTTGGCTTGAGAAGATAGGAGGTTTGAATGTTCATTTTTTCCCTATCAGTCGAGAAGATCCTGATAGTGCAAGGATAATTGTGTCCCAGTGCAATAATAATTGGATGAGCTACAACGATCAATATTGGGGATTACAGAGAGAAGAATTCAAAAAGGCTTTTGAAGCATTGATGAATCATATTGATTTCATATGTGCAATGGAGCCAGCAGATCGTAAGAAGTACTTTGTTGAATCTTGTGATTTAAGGCTATCTGCATCAGATCGTCATAACGAGTCTAGTCATTATGAAGGCTTTCAGAAGATGAAACAACTGGTTCTTGGATCATTTAACTACCCATCAAAGGACTATCTAAGGCATGGGGTTGATGACCTAACTGATGAGGAGATCATGGATGTCATGCAAAAGCTGAGGAAGCCTGAATCATGGTCCTTAAAAGGTGCGTGATATTGATATGAATAATTAAATCAATTATTTAAGTGTTTTATGCTAATAGATCATGATTTTGAATGATTTGGTTTGAATTATGATGGTGATACCCCATATGGGATTTGTTTTACTGAATCAAGTGGGGGAGCAGCCGATTGAGTTTCTTCCGAAGAGCGGAATATACACAAAGGGAAATCTTTATGACTGCAAGAACGTGGAGATAAGCAATGAGATTGAGTGTGAAGTACTGCAGGATGCACGCAGAGCGGCTGAGGCCCATAGAAGGGTTCGATATAAGCTTCAGCAGAGCCTTAGGCCAGGAATGAAATTTCTTGAGATTGCAGAGTGTGTTGAGGAGTCAACTAGAATTCTTTTGAAGGGTGAGAAGAACGAAGGGATAGGATTTCCTGTAGGAATGTCTATGAATTCGTGTGCTGCACACTACACTGTGAATCCTGGAGAAGCAGATATATTCCTAGGTGAGAATGATGTGCTGAAGATTGACTTTGGAACACACTCCAACGGAAGAATCATGGACTCTGCATTTACAGTTGCATTCAATCATGAGTATGAGCCACTACTTAAAGCAGCAAAGGAGGGCACAGAGACCGGAATCAGGTCTTTAGGAATTGATGTGAGAGTGTGTGACATAGGTAGAGACATTTGTGAAGTAATGTCAAGTTATGAAATGATCGTTGATGGAAAGACAGTGCCAATAAAGCCGATTTCTGACTTGAATGGACACTCAATATGCCAGTTCAAGATCCATGGAGGAATATCAATCCCTGCAGTTAACAACAAGGACACAACAAGGATTGTTGGAGACATGTTCTATGCAATAGAGACATTTTCAACAACAGGAAGAGGTACAATAGATGACAAACCACCATGCTCCCACTACATTTTGAATGCCAATAAGTCCAGGAAGTTATACAACAAGGATCTGATAACGATCTACGAGTTCGTCAAGAAATCATTTGGAACACTGCCATTCAGTCCAAGGCACCTGGAGCATTACAACCTGATAACTGGCGATGTACTTAAGAATGTAAATCTGCTGACAATGATGGGACTGCTGATTCCATATCCACCACTGAATGACATCCAAGGCTGTAAGGTTGCTCAGTTTGAACACACCGTATACCTGAGTGAAATGGGAAAGGAGGTTCTCACTAGAGGAGACGACTACTAAAATAGCCAATACTATATTAAATTGATGGGCTCGTCTTTATTTCAAACTACAACAGACTTTCAAAGATTGTGCTCAAGCACATACAAATACAACATTTCATAAATAAATGCCTCAGTCATGCATATTTTCTCATCTGGACATTGTAGAGGGTGGGTTTTACTCCCTGCTGACAAGCCTCAACTGATGCATTTCATCACTGGCTGTCCACTGTATCACATTATCTGTTACAACAGCAGACCAGGGGTTCACCGAGCACCATTAAATACATTTCGACACATTATTTGTTGTAAATAATAACATTTATACTCCACATGCAGAACATGATTAACATTTAGCTGTGCCATAAGTCCTCAACTACCGTTCAAATAACTCATTTGAATGTACTGATGATATTACTTTACTCTTTACATACCTGAACATCACTTTGTAGCTGACCATCATTTCCCAACGCACTCCAAGCCGTGGCACAAGCTTACTTTGATGCACCTTGTAATGATTCGAAACAATCACTGTGGCATCATTCACATAAATAAGCTCCCACAAAATATTGTATATTTTTTGTGCATCAGGTACTTGCTTGTCTGCAATAAAAGTCATCGAATCAATAAACAGCACAAATCCCTGCCTAGATCTCAACGAAAGTAAAGTCTTGACAAGCTTTCTGTAGCTCAACACATAAATAGCATCTGTAACAAACCTCAGGTTCCCAACAGTGTCCACAAACACTGCATCTGTAACCTGTCTTCCTATTTCTGCCATAATTCTGTGTACCATCATGTTTGGCAGTACACACAACTCTATGATCGAATTTCTCCTTAGTTCATGCCCATCCACTATTATCATGCACAGCCTTACACAAAATCAAAATCTTTATCACTGCATTCTCTAATACATCCATTGCTAGAAGCACAACCAATTACACAATTTTCAAAACTAACAACAAAGTCCATCAAAAAAGCACAACGAAAACTCAAGAGACTTTCCAAGCTTCATCAGAAAAGCAATCTCTCTGCGAATGCATCCATTAACATACACAGAAAGATCGCTTCTCACCGTAACATCATTTCCTTTGCATAATCCTTTCCAATATACATCTGTGCTTGAAATACATTCAAATGTCTTTCTGCATAATGCTTCAGAGTTGATATGCACAGCAAGATTCAGATTCATTACCACATCCACGCAATTTCCATTATCACACTTAACAGCCATCAATGCAACATCATTTTCATTTGAATGTTCAGGAATTGCAATTATTGTTCCTCCTGCATATAAGTGCCGCTCAAGTCTATGTCTATATATGTTGTATACTGCTGCTCCACTCAATTGCACAATCTTGCTGAACGGAACGTTTGCACAATACTTACCATCATAGACACATCTGCATGTGTCTGTGCATTTACCATCCAGTAATTCATCATAACCCGTCTCCATCTTTGCAAACATTTTGAGATAATAGTAGAAGTTTACAAGATTCTTGTTCGCAAGAAACTTACCCAAATAGAACTCAACATACCGGAAGCATTCAGAAAACCTTTCTTCAACAAACGTGAGCTTCACTGCAGATTCTGAAACATCTATGATGAACGAAGGGCTTGCAAGCGTGTATACACGTTGCTCTGTGCCCTCAAAGAAGTACTGCAATCCAAGTAATGTGCACATCAGATTGAATACCTTATCCATATTGCTGTTTTTATGCTCAAGAATCTTCAAAAGTATTTTCTCGCTGATTGGCATAGGGCACACCGTGCAAGGCTATTACATCACTGAAGATGCACCTAAGAATAAAAATTGTACAATGCAAGGATGCAATGAAGGGGAAAAAGACACTACTGGAATACTTCGACATGTGCAATGAGATATCTATAGATCTGAATATTGGCACGAAAGACGCAAATCAGCATGAGGAAGGCAGTTGCACAGATACCAATCTTGAAAATCTTGAGCATAATGTGAAGAGAGCTTGCAAAAACACTAATGATTTCAAAATAAACGACAGTATGATTAAAGATACAAAATCAAATAAAATTCATGCAAGCATGAATAATGAATATGCTCATGAAGACGGTATACTTGAAAGTATATTTGTAAATGCAGATAATACAAGCATCAAGAATAAAGTGAATGCTGAGATTATGGGAAGATATAGATTTCTTGTTGATGTTAGAGATAAGGATGGAAAGAAAAAAGGAGAACAGGGATATGATGGATCAACACTTTTGATACCTGAGGATGAATATACAAAGCTTAGTCCATTTGAGAAGCAATTCTGGAGTATAAAGAAGGACCACTTTGATACCGTAGTGTTTTTCAAGAAAGGCAAGTTCTACGAGTTGTATGAGGATGATGCTCTTATTGGAGCAAGGCTGTTTGATCTGAAGGTGACTGGCAGGGTCAATATGAGGATGTCTGGATTTCCTGAGGGAAGTCTCGACTACTGGACAAAGAAGTTTTTAGAGAATGGATACAAAATAGCAAGAGTTGAGCAGAGCGAAAACATGATCGGAAAGCAGATCAGGGAGAGAAGTGAGAAAGAAGAAAAAAGAGCAAGCATAACGAAAGAAAAGATTATTCATAGGGAGTTGAAGGAGGTTATTACACAGGGAACAATATACAGTGCGGATCACATGAGATCTGTAATGCCGATGTATTTGATGAGTGTTGCAGAGGATAATACCTGTTATGCTAAGAGCTGTGAAGGAAGAGTTCATCTATCTGTGATGCTGTACGATGCAAGTGTTGGAGATGTGTATTTGTCGTCATTTTGCGATGATGAAGATCGAAATATGCTGAAGACGATACTGGCACAGTATGATGTGCGTGAGATGATATCGAGGTATGAAATTGATGGGATTCCCAGAATTGTACCTGATTGCACAGTAGTAGTATTTGAACGCAAGCATGTATTTGAGAATGAGCGAGAGTATGTGTGCTTTATGTATATGCAGAATTACATGGTGAGACTTAAAAGGCCTAGTGCGTTAGATGATGCCCGGATTCAGCGACTTGGAGAAAGCAGCGGAAGGATGGTGATAGATGGAAATGTGCTAAGGAGCATGGAAGTATTTAAGAATAGCTATGACGGTGGTGTAGAGAAGACCTTGTTTAATGCAGTAAATTTCTGTGTTACTGCGTTTGGACAGAGATTGTTGCGAAGGTGGATTTTGCAGCCTCTGATGAATGAGGCAGAGATAATGGAAAGACAGACAATGTGCAGAATAATGAAGAAGATAAATGTTGAGGATTTGAGGAAATGCATGAAAAAGATTGGAGATGGAGAAAGGTTGGTTACGAGACTCTACAATGGAAGTCCAAGAGTCAATGATCTGAACAAGTTTCTTATTTGTGTTGACAGTAGTAAAGAGTTTTTATCTATGCTACTAATGAATATTGAGAATATGGTTAGTTATATAGATGATTTAGAATGCATAATGATTCAACGTATAAAGAATTCATGCATAGAGTATGTGAATAATATTGATGAAGTGCTTGAAATGCACAAAAGAAAGTATGAAGTGAGTGATACGGATATAGATGTTGGGAAAGAGGAGGATGAGGAACTGTGTATGCTTGTTAAAGAAAAGAATGCAATTGAGAATGAATTGAACGAGTATTTAGAGAGGCAAAGAACATTGATGAGAAACAAAGATATCATATTCAGAGATATAGGCAAGGATGTTTTTCAGATTGAAGTGCCTAAGGAAGTGACAGTTCCTGTTGGTTATGTGATTTTTTCATCAACGAAGAATGTCAATAGATACTACACTGATGATGTTCGAAGATTAATCAGCAGATATAATGAATGTGAAGAGCGAATATTCCAGTCGCGAGGGATGCTGTTAAAGAGAGCAATAGATGTTCTTATTCCGCATGTTTTTGTGCTTAGACAGATTTTTTCTTATATTGCACAGATTGACTGCTATGTTTCGTTTGCGATGTTTTCGTTAGCAATGAAAGGAAGTGTGCCTGTTGTTTCTGAGATACTGAGTGTGAGTGGGATGTGGAACCCTGTGTATGAGGGACATGTAAAGAATGACTATAGAGCGGAAAAAAAGGTTCTTATGCTTACAGGTGCGAACATGGGAGGGAAGTCGACGTTTTTACGGACTGTTTGCATGAATGTTATTCTTGGTCAGGTTGGAATGGATGTATGTTGTGAAAGGATGGAGACCCCGCTGTTTGACAGGATATTTACGAGAATAGGTGCTTCAGACAATCTTGTGAAAGGTGAGTCTACCTTTATGGTTGAGCTGAGTGAGGCTGCAAGTGTCTTGAAACACTCAACAAACAGATCATTTGTGATAATGGATGAGCTTGGAAGAGGGACGTCTACAAAGGACGGAGAATGTATTGCAGTTGCTGTTATTGAGTTTTTGAAGCAACGAGGATGTCATGTGATGTTTTCAACGCATTACCATAGGATGGCTCGAAGAATGGAAGGAGTTATGAATGGATACATGAGCTCGGTTGTACGAGACAAAGATGTGATATTTCTGTATAAGCTTGTGCCAGGAGTATCTGGGGACTCACACGGATTGAATGTTGCAAGGATGGCAGGTGTTCCTGAGGATGTAGTTGCTAGGGCTGAAGAAATCAGAAATGCAATAGAGAGGAGATGGCATGATGAGAGAGAAGGTGGATTGAGAATGAATGTAAGAGTTGGCATGGCAACAAAGGGCATGAGTCTGGAAGATAGTGACGCAAGCCAATCATAATGAGCATGAATGCAACCTATTGGATGAGTTAAGGATAAACAAAGCAACTGAGCAAACCCTTGAGTCCATGGAGGCAGTGAATATCAAGAAATTTATCAGGGAGAATAGAGAGATAGTGCTGCTGATATATGATTTCTATGAAACACGGCACATTCCAATGAAGATGACTGATTTGAAGAAGAATCTGTCACTTTTTCCGGTGGCAAATGTGCCGTTACTTGAGTATATCTTGTCGAGTCTGTGTGATCAGCAGTTTTTTAATGTGATTCTTGCAGGAAGCGGTTGTAAAGAAGTGATTTCACATGCAATAAAGATAGATGTGTCTGGAAGGATGAATATTGCAACGCTTGATTGCGAAGGCAAGTCCCTTGGAGATCTGATGAGGTATATTGATGATAATGGACTTGATTTTGATGATTTACTGGTTATCTATGCAAACCACTATACAAACTATCCTTTGAAAAACATTTTAGAGAGGCACAGGAAGGGAAAGGACGTTATCATGACATTGTTTCTACATCCAAGCGAGAGTAACAGCAATGTGTCTCATCTATATGGATTGGATTGGAATGAGGTTGTGTTTTACAGCAAGTGTGTGAATGAAGTGTATGATGAGAAGAAAGTGGTAGAGGCAGTGTTAGAGAATGGAACGATTGAGTTTACTGCAGGTCTGTCGTCTCCAACTATTGCTGTTGTGTCGTCGAAGATATTTCCGTTATTTACTGAGAATTTTGACTTTGGAACCTTAGGTGATTTAGTGAAAGGAGTTCTTGCGTTTAATGCATATAATTTCAAGGTGATGTGCTGTATTCAAGGACAAGCAGATGGGATAGAGGAAGGTATTTCTGGAATGGATATTGAGAGGAAGAGTGGGTTTTACAGCAAAGAGATAGTGACGCTGTATGATTACTTCAAGTTCAATGAGGATGTGAGAGAGGGTAAGGCAGTTGATTTACGGAAATTCAGATGGAGAGGTACAGACAGATTCCAGAGTTTTGTGCAGATACAAAGTAATTTTTTTGATGATGAGCCGAATGAGCCTGATGCTGAGCTGTATGAGCCGATTTCCAACACAGTAGTTGGATGTGACCTGAAGTTTGTTATGAATCGTTTTATTCGGGATTCTGTTGTTGGACATGGATGCTTTATTGGTGGGAATGTGGACAGATGTATTGTATGGGATGATGTATGTGTTGAGGATGATTTTATGGATCACATTATGTTTTCTGAGGGACAGATGTTTCATTGCAGTCATCTTGAGGAGGATGAAGAAGAGGAAGAATACTGCAACAAGGAAAGGACGTCTTTTTTTGATGATGTGCTGGTGTACATGATGGATGTTGCACAGAGAGATTATGTTGAGGAGATTGACATTGAGGATGTTGTTAAGCAGATAACGCTACTAAGGATTATGTGGAATGCATCAGAAGTTGACTTGATTGAGGCGTTTTCGATATTTTTGGTGGAGATTGTTGAAGAGGAAGATGTGGACGGGAGTACTATCAAGGGATCGATGTTTTTCCCGGTGATTGAAGAGCACATGTATGAGATAGAGAGGCAGGAGATGCTGATGAGCCTAGTTTTGCAAGGATTGAGTGAGTATTCAAAGATTGTACGAAGGAATGTTGTGAACAGGTATGGATACTTACTGTTTGATGATGGAATAATATCTTGCTCAGTGATGAAGAAGTATAATGCGCTTGTAAAGTGATAATGGCAGCTTAATTAAAATATTAGATGGTGATGTTGTAAGTATGTAGATGCTTAGGTAAGTGTATGATGATGAGTTAATAGATGGGTGTAGGTGAATGTTTATGATGGTAAGTGAATGAATGGATAATAGTAAAAAATAACATTAATATGCAAATGTTAACATAAAATTCACGTTCACATCCATGCTATATACTGCTTCAATGTAATGATTAAATTCAAAATAACGATTGTTCCTTGTTATGGATGGAACAATGCACAGTCTCAATATGAATGTCAAATTGAAAGAGGATGTCAAGGAGTGTGGATTTGATGTGATGACGGAAGTGCAAAGAGCATGTATTCCAGAGATGCTGAAGGGCAAGGATGTCATAGTGCAGGCACCAACTGGAACAGGAAAAACAATGGCTTTCCTTACTCCAATCCTTGACTACGTGTACACAAGCGTCACTGACAATGCAGAAGTGGTTGCAGTTGTGATTGTACCCACAAGAGAGTTGTCTCTACAAATCAAGGCGGTTGCAGACATGTTCAAGTGCAGCTGTGAATGCTTCATTGGTGGGATTGATATAGAGGATGATTATGCAAAGATGCAGAAATGCATTCATATTGCAGTGGGAACTCCAGGGAGGCTTTTTGAAATCATAATCAAGTATCCAAAGCAGTTTGCCAAGGTTAGATACATTATTTTGGATGAGGCAGATAAACTTCTTGGATATGGATTTGAGGAGAAGCTAATGCAGATAATGAAAATGCTCCCAAGAAGTAGAACAGCTGGATTGTTTTCAGCAACGATAAATGAGTCAGTGGATAAGCTCTCTCTTGTTCTGCTCAGGAATCCAGTAAAAATCAAGGTTGGAAGTGGAGCAATGCCTGTTTGTCTTGAATACGTTGTAATAAAGCCAGTGGATAAGATATTGGCACTGATGGAGATTGCTACAAAGCGACGATGCATTGTATTTTTTGCAACTTGCAGCCAGGTTGACTTTTTTTCGAGCCTGTTTGTAGAGTTTGGAGTAGCGCATGTAAGCAAGATCCATGGAAAGATGGCTCAGGAAGAAAGGAGTAAGGTTTATGAGCAGTTTGTTGCTTGCGAAGGCATGCTTTTTTGCACAGATGTTGCCGCAAGGGGCATTGACTTCAAGGAGGTGGAGCTAGTGGTGCATTTTGATGTTCCAAAGGATTACAACAACATAGTGCACCGCAGTGGCAGGACAGCAAGGAACGGGAGCAAGGGCGAGTCTGTTCTGTTTGTCATGCCGAATGAAAAGGCATATATTGAGTTTCTGAAGCTCAAGGGGATTTGTGTGGCAGAATGCAGTAAAGCAATTGATCCGTCTGTGATCTATGAAGACATTAAGGCAAAGATTACATCAGAGCTACTTGATGCTGGTGTGAAAGCATTCGTATCTTACATTCGATCGTACAAAGAGCATATTGTTTCGTATATTCTTGATTATAAGGGATTGGATTACAACTCTCTTGTGGATCTTTTCTTCCTTGAGAAGGTTCCTGGGATGGCTGAGCTGAAGTATGTGAAATTTGATAAGTTTGAAAAACCAGATAAAAAAGCACTCAAAGACAGCAGGGACGTAAAAAAGACCAAACTGAACAGAAAACGTAGCAGAAAACAAAATAAATAATATCCTGATTTATTCGAAATGTGTTCAAGGCGCTCAAATCGCTGTGATATTTACGAATCGTTCTCTTCTACAACCACTCGTGATCCAAGACTGTGATGTTCCTCATATACTGCTTGCCACCGCTGTATAAAAGACTTTCAAAAACAACATAACAGTTAGGCTCTGCTAAAACACTGTCCTTAGATATAAATACCTCTTCACCACGGAAGAAGTACGAGTCAAGTGATGGAACAGCAAGTCGATCTGCAAATGCACGGTATATGATGTTGCAAATCCTAGAGCACTTATCAGGTAAGATGTTGATGCACAGATTGCTCGAGTGTCCTTTCATTGCCAGTATACGTTTGCTCATTTTCATTACCTCAATCATTGAAGTGTAGTTCAATCCAAGACGCTGACAGAATGATTTTCTAGCTTTGCTCTTGAGAAAGTCATTCAGAATAGCCAGTTGCACCATGAAATCACTTTTACTGCTTTCAAAATACATTTGACTCTCCTTGGCTCTTCGAATATCGATTCCAGATGAAATCAGACTCACTATACAGGCAAGCTCAACAAGTACGTCTTCGCATCCATTCACACAAAGTAGTCTTGCCAATCTCGACTCAACTGGATATCTAGACATTGTCTTTCCCATGCCTGTGAGTCTTGATGAACTGTCCACTGCACCTAAGCTCTTTAGATGCATGATTGCCTCGTCTATACACTTTATGCTGGGTCTTGATACAAATGGGAATTCATTTACATTCCGGATCCCCAGCGATAGAATAAACAGCACAACATCATCAAGAGGAGACCTTAGTATCTGTGGTACACTAAACTCATAGAACTTTTCATATGTTTCTCCACTATATAGCCTATAGCACACTCCAGGTCCTGTACGTCCTGCTCTCCCCATTCTCTGTGCAGCACTTGACTTTGTTATGAAGTCTATTGAATACCTTGCGAATCCCTCAAAATCCATCACCTTATTCTTCACCCTTCCAGAGTCCACTACAAAAACAACATCCGCAATTGTAATGCTTGTTTCTGCAATATTTGTTGCTAAAATAACCTTTCTGTACTCGGTCTTCCCAAAAACCAAGCTCTGCTCATCCTTCGATAGCGAAGAATGCAATGGAAGCACAGTTATGTCCATTCCAGAACATTCAAGCCTATTCTTTAAGTCATATATATCTTGCTTGCATGTAAGAAATACAAGAATAGCTGCATCCTTGTCATTCTGTACATTGGATCCAATCACATCTCCTCTACCTACTCCATTTTTCTTTCTTCTTGATGTACTTCCACACCCCACAATTCTTTTTACTCTTTCATAAGCCATACTCAAGTAGTCTTCATCAGTCTTTTCTTCGTAGAAAGTATTTACTTGGAAACTCTGCTCAGGACATCTCAGAACAGTCATCTCTCCAAATATTCTCTTGAACTCATCAACATCCCCTGTGGCACTCATCAGTACAAGCTTCAGTTCATTTCCCATTCGCTTCCTCATCTTCACAACTCTGGGAAGAATCGCAAGCAACATATCAATATTGATGCTTCGTTCATGTATTTCGTCAATAATTATCACTGAGTATTTTTGCAGCATAAAATCCTCCTGTATCTCCTTCATCAGTACTCCATCTGTCATCACTTTAATGCGTGTGTCTGATGTAACAGTCGATTCATATCGTATCTTATATCCACAGAGATCCTCATTGATCTCCTCGTTGATTCTACTGCATATAGACGTTGCTGACACTCTTCTTGGCTGTGTAATTCCTATAATGCCATGAATTGCAAATCCTCCTTCATAAAGAAACTGAGGAATCTGTGTTGTCTTTCCACAGCCTGTTACTCCTTGTACAAACACAATTGACGAACTTCGAACGGCATGGATGATCTCTGCCTTCTCGTAATATATCGGAAGTTTCTTTCTGTTCTCTTCAATCTCTGACTTTCTTTGTGCAAACACTCTTGTTTCATACTCTTTTGGTATTAAGTGCTTAGCCTTATCTGTTTGTTCGTCATCTACTTTATCATAATTGTCAATTGATAACTGTAACTTCTCATCATCTACTTGACGGCAATTATCCATGCATAAATTTAACTTCTCATTATTCTGTTTACTGTTTAATTCATTCTCAAGCAAGCAATATTCGGGTATTATAATGTCCACAGCATCTTCATACTTTTCATATACATCCTGATCCTTCTTATCTAAATCATCGCTACTGTTTGTATCTTCTTCCCTTGTATTACCAATCATTTCATCACATTGAGATTGCACTTCTCCAACATCTTCATTAATATCAATACTTATGCTATCTTCCTCAGCATATGTCCTGCATTCAATACTCTGATTGCCAGCACCAACAACTTCTGCTCGTCTTTTTTTGTTTGGTTTGCATGCATCATCAGCTGCTCTCGGTCTTTTGAGCTTTGCTATTTCCTCATACAACTCGTCTCTGCTTCTCTGTCTCTGCTTCTTCTCAAGATACTTCTTCAAAAGTCTTTCCTTCTTGCTCATCTCTGCACAATGGGACATTTCATAATTCAATTACTTGCTGCAAGCCTCAACTTACAATAATATCACAACAACACTATAAATATCAATACCAATTTATATATCTCATAAAGCATGCACCTCATCACGAATATACAATCCTGCATCTACCTGTCGTAGAAGAACAAGTGCATGGCCCTTCGCTGCTGAGTATGCTTGTGCACTCAGTGAGGTTACTCCAAACCCAAGAGGAACATCATTCTGATTATACACCACCACACCTGCATTCTGAGGAATTCCTTCAGACAGCCGGAAAACATGCGACTTCAACGAGTTATTGCCATACAAATAGCACATTTCAGCACTGCTCTTAATCCAGACTCTATGGATTGCATACCGCGATAAAATATGCAGTGAAGATACTCTCAGTCGGAACTTCCCAGTCTTCGTAAACTTGCCAAGCACAGTCCCAGCTATTGCAATACACTTCCTGGGAATCATAGATGTTGCTGCCTTAACCTTTTCAGAAACAAGCATCACACGCTGATTGTGTAAGACTATCTTGTTCTTCTCGTCGATTATCCTGTTCACATTGTCTCCAATAAAAAAGTTCAACTTCTCAAGAACATCTTTCTTCTCCTGTGGTTTCAAGTCTCTCATCCGGAGGGAAGCTGAGTCTGTTTAAAAAATTTGCACACAAGCCGCATAAAAAGACACAATGAAACTCGAGGATGTCTGCATAGGATTCAAGGTCCCTGTAAGAAAGCACGTTGAGGACAAGCTCGTGGTGTTGAAGGCAGAGATTCTTGGCAAAAGAACTGGCAAGCACTCAATGCTTGAATTCTATGTCCACTATGTGGATCTCAATAGAAGGCTTGATGAGTGGATCGATGGGACACTGATTGACCTGAGCGATCCTGCCCTGGTGGATGTGCCAAAGAAGAAAACTGAAAAATCAAAGGCAAATAAGCAACGTAAGCATTCAGAAGATGGTAAGGAGCACGAGGTTGTAGATCCAGTTCTTGAAAAGCCACCGCATGATGAAGAATTCAAAATAAAAAACATCAAGAAAATCATGATGAGAAATCACCTTGTGGATGCCTGGTACTTTTCTCCATATCCAAAGGCAGTGGCTGAGAGTGACATTGTTTATATATGCGAGTTTTGTTTATACTACCTTGCAACAATGGAGAGCCTTGTAGAACATGCAAAGAAATGCAATCTTAGGCACCCTCCAGGACGAGAGATATACAGAGACGGTACCTTAAGCTTTTTTGAATGTGATGGCTATATACAAAAGAATTATTGTAGGAATCTTTCGCTACTATCAAAGCTGTTTCTAGACCACAAGTCATTGTACTACGATATAGATGTGTTTATGTTCTATGTGCTATGTAGGCTCGAAGAGAACGGATACCAGATAGTAGGATATTTTTCGAAGGAAAAGATCTCAGAACAAGGTTATAACCTTGCATGCATCCTAACGCTTCCTTTTGAACAGAGGAAGGGGTACGGGCGGATTCTGATGGACTTTTCTTATCTTCTCAGCAAGCGAGAAAAGATAATTGCAGGGCCTGAAAAGCCACTGAGTGATCTTGGACTTCTGAGCTACAGGGCATACTGGGTAGAGGCGATTGTTGAGTATTTCTCGAGACACGAAGAAGCAAGCATCAGCCAGATTTCGAAAGAAACATATATTGCTGAAGACGATATAATAGGAACTCTATGTGCATATAAAATGCTAAGGATCCATGGACAAGACTTTGTTTTTACATACGATGAGGCACAGCTGCAAAAGGCACTGAAGACAAGATCTAAGAGTGTCGATGGCTCGTTACTGAAGCTTTCATAGTGAGGCAATTGTTGTAGTATTCAAATTAAACATCTTTATTTATTTAGAGCAGTTGGCATGGCCCAGTACAGCATGTACATTTCTTTTTTGTTGATGAAGTAACTCAGGTCAACCTTTCCTGAAAGGCCTATCAGCATGACTAGAAGATAGTTTATCAAATATGCTTTTGATACATCTGCGATCTGCATTGATATCACATCAGCTATTTGCTGCTGAACTCTGTAATGCAGATGCTCAAGATCATCATCAGCAATATCAATCGTGTCTTCATTTGATACAATAACAGGAACACCGTGATCTTTGCAGGTTTTGTATGATATAAGTTTGTAAAGGCAGTCTTCTGGACTTTCAACAGCAATTTTGAATGCTTCTATTCCCATCTTAAGCTTCATGTTAAGGAGATCAACATTCATTTGATTCTTGTTTATGCTCAGTTGGAAGTCACTTGAGAATAGATCTCGCAATGAATTATATTCGCAATCGATTGATCCGTTATTAACCACTGTTTCGTGGCCATTTGTAAATCTTATTGTTATTGTTCCTGTTATTATATTTACAAAAACATTGAGTTTTTCTTGTTGTGCATTCTTCTCATTGTTAATTTCTAGGCTAATTCTCCTATCATCTGATTCTTCTCTGTGAATTAACATAGTGTAGCAATACTCAGTTATTATGATTGCATCTACTGCATCCTTGTTTATCTTTCCATGCACTAAATACTTAATAGAATCTCTTTTCTTTTCATTTATTAATACAATGTACTGATTTATTCTATGCTCTACAAATGCTCTAAGTTCATCGATATCTACATATTTGGATTCTGCAACACACACAGTCAATGCATCTCTTATTTCATTCAGGTTCATTCCGATAAACTCGTTCATTTCGCTTATTGTCTTGTTCATTTCGTCAACATGCATTTCTCTGCTTCTTCTCAGTGTTTCTACATCCATTACAGGGATTGTTTGTTGACAGTAGTGCCTATTGCTATTCATTGCATCCCGATATACCCTTCATGCATACAAACAATCCATTTCTCGACGCAATATGCAATGCTGAGAGTGTATTTGGAGGCCTTTCTGGTGGCTGGTGGGTTCTTGATGCCAAAGGAAGCATAAGCCCATACACATCACAGCCAATTAATAAAAGTTCATGCATTGTCAAGGCAAGCAGCCAAGGATTGCTGATATTCAAAGGTGGGCATGAATTTATGCATGAGGCGATGTCAGGGTTTGTTGAGCCAGCAATATTGTCGATCCTCAGGGCAGAGATGCCGTTTGTTGTGCACAAGGAGGCACATGGATTGCTGAGGCAGCTGTCAAGTATGCTTACAAGAGAATCTGAATCACAGGATAAACATGGAGCTGGCACTGCAACAAGCATCCGAGAAATAGAGCAGATATATGAGAAGTACTCATGTATTGCAGACAGTGGAATTGAAATTGAGTTTGTGCTTTCAGAAGATGAGCTGAGTACAGTGTGCAAAGTGTGTAAGGTATGGGTAGCTGAGATAAAGAAACTGTATGAATCTGTCAACACAAGAAAGAAGCAAACATTTGCAGAAGAAAAGATGTTTTGGCGAGAGTTTTACATGCAAATGTGCTATGCATTTGAGGTTTTCAGAAGCAAGATGTTTGTTTTCATGTGTGATGTGCTTAGAAGCAGCAAGAAACTTGTGACCTTGACGACTCTACACAGTTTATCATCATCGAACAGATACTTAGATGTTGGACAAAAGCTTAATGAGTTCTATCACAAGATGGACTTTGACAGGATATACTCAGCAAAGAGCCTGGTTGAATTTATGAATGCATTTGCGAATGTGTTTATAGAAATTACAGGCTCTATTCAAAACCAGTCACGGATTGTTAGGAGATCTGTTTTCACACACATGAATGGATTGATTGCACTTGTGGCGGATAGAGTACTTGAATGCGAATCTTTTGAGATGATAAAGTGCTGTGAAGAGATGTTTTCTAAGTGTATAAGCAATATGAAGTTACTAGATGAGCATATTGAAGATGATGCCACAGAGACACAATCATTAGAATGCATGCACATTGATGATGGTAATTGGATGTGTGCATTTCAACAAATACATATGGATTTTATTGAAGCAAGAGATGCACTTGCATATCTTTGGATATTCAAAAGTATCGGAAAGATGATTTTTGGAGTGCATCCATCATTGAATGATCCAGATGGATTAGAGATGCACAATCACCACATCAATCAAAATGAAGAGTTTAAACGAATGGAAACCGAGTTCTACAGGCTAACTAGTGAAATGACACTTCTATTCGGAATATCTCAAGATAGGATTGAGTTTGTGGATGTTTGTAGAGAGACATTTAAGAACAGAAAGTTTACAAGAATAGATCTTCGGGATTATGAAAGGCTTGTATCCGATTCTTTTAATTTCATTTGTGATCAAGACCTTTACTTCGATATTAATGCATTTTACACCTGTTTTCCTTGGACAAATGGCAAAATGAATGATATACCAATAAGTACGATGATGGAGAATGCATCAGGGTTTTCAAGATTATACAAAGTTATGATGTTTTTCAAGCCTTTGGTATGCTGCAGTGTTTTTTCAGAAAGGACATTCGAGAAGCGCCTGAGGATGATCAATCATTTCAGGTTTCTATTTGAAATTGATGTGATACCTGTGCATGGAGAGTTTTCGAGGCGAATTGTATATCTTTTTAGACTTTTTGGAATGTATGAAGAGGCGTGGGCAATCTTCAAAGCGTTTTTTGGAGATGAAGAACAAAGTATTGCACAATTATCTGAGTATGCAAAGAGAAAGAAGGCATTGGAGATGTCGATTGCACACGAAATAAGACAGTGGCTAATGAAACATCCGGAATCCTACGGAATTGAGCGCAACATTCTAGATGTAGTAAATAGTCCGGAAGGTCAATGGAGGATTGAAGTAAGGCTTGATATGCATGTTGTAAGGCTGATTAATGAGTACATGGTTTTGATGTCTATGGACAGAATAGATGTTGTTGGACTATATATGGCAAAATCAATTATTGAGAATATGGATGTATTAGTAAGGATAAAACCTGTGTATGAAAGATTGAGCAGTGGATGCGATGTATTCCATGATATATTGGAATGTATAACAGATGATATGGATATTTTCTGTAATGAGATTGACGCAGTATTTGAGTCATTGAGTAAGATAACGAATATTGAATGGAAGAGCGTGGCCTGTAGAGATTTGGATGAGTTTGAAGCTAAGATGTTGATTCTTGAGCAAAAGGTGTATGCATATAAGTTTTTTGTGAAGAAGATATGTAGAGGAGGAATGAAGCGGGTGTTTTCGATGCATCTTGATTCTGGTGATATGTTTTCTACTGATTGCACAGCATATCTGCGATTTTTTGAGTTTTATGATAAGGATATTGTTATGCGTACCATAGAAAGAAGCATGAAGAATGTATTTATTCAATATCTTGAGAATGTGATTGAATGCTTGCATAAAGTAGATGTGAGACTCTTTATATCTAAGCATAAATTTATGAAGATCAAGAATAATGGTGGTTTAGAATGCAGTGAAAGTGCTGAAGAAACCTGGACTGTGATTGATGGATATACACTGAGTCCTGGCATTGATGAGTACTTCAAGATTTTAGAAAGGATATTTCCGAGTGAAGAGCAGTACTTTTTTAGCAAGGTTTTTGAGAAGATCAGCGCTGGAGATGAAGTTTGTGTGCTTATAGAAAAGATTATTGAGAAGGTTGTTGAGGGATATGAAAGATGTGTTGCTGTATTGAATAAGTGTGTTATTGAGGAGCTTCCCTCTGATCTTGTAACAAGATTCAATGTGATTGCAGAAATGAATGAATGTGCTAAGAAGTTAATGAATAACACGATTCCGTTTTTTGTTTTTGAGTCTGTTGACGTGACAAAATATCTGTTGATGTTTGAGACGGTGTGCAACGAAGTAAGCAGGTATGTGGATGTAATGAATGGAGTTGTGTGTGAGAATCTGGAGTATGACGGATGTATCAGAGAAGAAGATGCAAACAACATTGATGTATTATTGCTATCGGTGTGTAATGCATTGTGTGTGAAAGAGTACATTGAGTCTGAGGATTTCAAATGCATTGAGAGATTGAATAATATTGTGTGTGAATATGAATTGGAAAAGCCCAGAATTGGCCGAGAAGAAATAGAAAGGAGAAAATACAATGCGGTAATGAATAGCGAAATGATGATTGAGCGGTTTGTGAGCAATGTTCCGCTTGATTCGATACTTACAAAGCGATTGATGTTACAGAATGAGATGAACTTGGTGTGTAAAGAGTTTGAAGTACTAATGATGGAAAGAGACTTGGATGTGTTTGATCGAATGCTTGTGTGCATTGAAGATAGGAATCTCATATTAAGGGCTGAGATTACGAATATGAACAAGGTTCTAAGAATTATGAGTGCAGTAATGATTTATAACGATGTTGATCAATGGATGAAAGATATAAAAAGCAAACGAAAGGATTTTGAGAGGTATTCTAATATTATTAGGAGGTATGAACATCAACTTATTGATGAGATTGATGTACTTGAATTTAACACATTTTTAGAATCATTTGTACGTATTACTGAGGATGATCTGAGTAATGGAGAAGCAAATACAAATGTTAATAGAAATAGATGTTGTAAATGGTATGAAGCATTTATTGAGAAGATAAACATATACAGAGATGCTTTAGAGTATTTTGATGATATCCTAAGTGATGGAATGAAGAAGTATGAATATGGCAAAATGTGCTTGGGAGAGTTTGTTAGACAATTCAATAGGAATGAAATTGAAGAGAAGATACATGAGTGCAAGATGGAGGGTGAAGTTAGAAGGTATTTGAATAACGCATTACAGCGTTTTGGAGAAGTTTATTTAGAAATTTCAGATGTGCATGAATTACCAAGAATAATGCTTCTTGATGAAGTAGAAAGTAAGCTCTATGGGATGTTAGCGGAACATGAGTCTGTAATGAGATTCAATACCCGAGGAGTTTTACAGGATGAGGTTGATGTGCTTAATGAAAGCCTGAATGGATGTATTGAAACGATTTGTTGTGTTAGACAGGTATATGAAGGGCTGCAGGGATTGTTGAATGTGTTTACAAGCAAAGAGCTAATGCTTGAGGCAGAGCGATACAAAAGAATCAAAGAAAGGTTTTTTTATGGATTACAGAATGATGGATACAATATCCAAATGGCATTCCAATCAAAGAAGATAAATGATTCAGATGAAAGAGAAAAGTGCATTGTTGCAATCAAAAGTTTAATTCCTTTGCAAAAGGAGTTTGTAAAGATGAAAGAAGACATTGATGAACTTAAGAAGGGATTATGCAAGTTTCTGGATATGCGCAGGCAGAATGCACCAAGACTATATTTTGTTTCTGACGAGAACCTGATCCGTGCATTGAATGACAGGCTGTATTATGGTGAGATACTCAGATTGACGTTCAATGTAGACATGATGCATCAGGAAGGGAAAATGATAACTGGATTTGTAAGTGGAGGAGAAGAAATTGAGTTAACTGATGAGGTAAGTACTGAGAAGGATATAGATGAGTTTGTGATGAATTTTGAAAATGAAATACAAAAGAAGATGAGGAAGAGTTTTGATTATTGCATGTATAATCAAGATTTAGATGGCATTGAGACAAAGGTTCCAGCGATTGTATCTGAATTAGTTGATGAACTCAGATACTTTGAAGGAAATAATCATGGAAGAAGCACACCGAAAATCATGCTGCTTGATAATGAGATGAAAAACAATGCAGGTGCATTAAGAATGTATCCGAAGCCTATTATATTTGAAGGAGAAGTGTATGTGGAGGCATTTAGCAGAAGGAAGTATGGATTTGAGTATTACCCACCGACAGACATTGTGTTTACACCGTTAGTTTGTAGGATTCTATGCACGATTGAAGTCACGTTGAGAAAGTTGTCAGGGCTAATCTTGTATGGACGGAGTGGAACAGGAAAGACAGAGTCTGTGAAGTATTATTGCAGAACAATAGGTGTGCCTGTGTTTGTGTTCTGCTGCAATGCCGAATGCAGCTTCAAGACATTGGAGAGGGTTATTAGAGGAGCATGCCTTGTAGGGATGTACGTGTGTTTTGATGAGTTTAACCGACTGAGTGCACAGATAATGAGCGGAGTTACTGAGTTGATTCTCGGAAGTAAGGAGAAGACCAAGTTTTTCTTGACAATGAATACAGGATATAAGGGACGATACGAATTGCCAAGGAGTCTGAGGGTGATTTTTGGAGAGACGAGGGTTGATGTACCTGACAGAAAGGAGGTGATTGAATATTATTGTGGGCATGAGTCTACTAGGGTTTATGAATTGATATGTAGATTGGAGTACAATGTAAGTAAGAAAGCGCATTATGATTTTGGACTGAGGGCGATACGAACTATTATAAGAGGAGTTGAGACAAATATTGCAGAATGGATGGCACGATTTTATATGTCTTCGTTTGATAGTGCAGATAGGAAGATGTTTTTGAGAGAGTTCAAGAGCGTTTTTGATAAGGACTTTGATAGAAACCTGAAGTATGAAGATCTGTTAGTACATGGATTGAGCTGCATGAGAGCAGCACTTGTTTTTGGAGCAAATGGAGTGGGTAAAAGTATGATGATCAAGAAAGCAAGTAAGATGAGGAATTCAAGGTGTTTCTACTACAATCCAAAAAACATGTTATCTGTATTTGGAGGATATAACGATACCACTGGGGAATGGCAAGATGGAATTTTTTTGCAAGATCTAAGGCGATGTCTTTGTATTTGTTCTGGAGATGAATGTTGGTTTGTATTTGATGGCCCAATTGAGTCTTTATGGATGGAGGACTTTAATTCTGTTCTTGACATGAGCAAGGTGTTATGCCTAAGCTCTGGGGAAAGAATAAGGATTCCAGAGAATTTTAGGTTTATATTTGAGAGTGTTTGTATTGAGGAAGTGACGCCAGCAACGCTTACAAGAGTTTTTATTGTATATGTTGAAAGGAATTGCGATGTGATAGAAAATGTAATGGATATGAATGAACAGCATGCTATGAGTGGAAGGTGTATAAGGTATGATGGAAGAGATGTTGAGAAGTATGAGTTTGTAAATCTGGTTGGAACGAGGGAGTTGATTTTTTATGCAAGATGTATTTTAGATCTTGCAAGAGATGAAAGAGTGTTTTTTATTCAAGGTAAGGAAGGAGTGGGAAAACAAGCATTGGTTCGAGAGATATTTGGAGAAAGAAGTGTACATGTATGCGCATGTGATCTTACAGTTGAGAAGTTGATGCAGATGGTTGATGGAGAGAGAAAGAGACGTGCTAATGGTGAGGAAGAACATGAATGGAGGGTTGTGATGTATATTTATGGAATGGAGAAGAAGAGTGTGAATGCAACTGAGATAGTCAGAGAGTATAATGAGTATGGAAGGATAGGAGGTTTAAAGATAGTTGGGTTGGTAATTATATGTGGATTTAGTACTTATGATGGAGATATGCAGGAAAGTGTGAACAGGGTTTTAAACAAAGTTATATGTGTAGTGATGGAAGAGCCAAAGGAGATAGCCAGTGTGTTTAGAAATATATTGCATAATGCATTGAGATGCACGAAGCATTTGAATGAATTTGAGAAGATTATGGAGATAGTTATGTTTGTTTATAAAAAGATGAATGTGTCGATTAAGAAGATGGTGAAGTTTATTAGGATGCTTGGCGAAGTTTTGAAGGATGCTTGGCAGATTGTAGATTTGATTTACTTTGAGGCAGGAATGCATTTTAGAAGAGTAGATGAACTGAGAGAGAAGATACATGAAATATTTGGAAGTGTACCTGAAGAGATTGGATTTGATATAGAAAGCAAGAAGTTTGGAACATATTTTAGATTGAAGGAGATATCTATGGTTGGATCTGTTTTGTATAGGGGATGCAATCTGGTGGTTGAAGGACCAAAGATGAGTGGAAAACATTGGTTAGTTGAGGAATGTATTAAGAAGTTGGATGTGAGTGTGAAGATGATAGAATGGATGGATGAGAAGGTGATTGATGGACAAACTGTGATTTTTGTTGAGGATAGCAAGTTGTTGGATAAGCAAGTTGTAGATGAAAGCTTTGTATTGAAATTGCAGAGGTTATTGAGGTATTCGATAGATTTAGAGAAACTTTTTTTAATGATTGGAGATGGACAAAGAAATGATTGCATAGAGCAAATTAAGAGTTCGTTTGTAGATAAGAATGGAGTTGACATTGATTTATTTTTCGGGGAGAATGGATTTGAGCAGGTATCTGAGGCACCTGAGATTGATGATATTGTAGTACGACATCCTGATGAGTGTAAGCATTGTAGTGTAGTGAGCACGAAATCTTATTGTAAAGCGATTGACTTTGGAATGTGTTTTATAAGGATTGCAGAAGAATTCAGGTGCCAAGAGGTAAAGAGAAGAAAGTTTTTGAATGATGGAATAGTGAAAATTGAGGAGTTTGAAAGAGAAGTGATATTGTTGAGAAAAGAGTCTGCAGTAAAGAAAGAAGGATTAGAGGATTTGAAAAAAATAATCGATGTGAAGCTTGAGAAGATAGCAGAGGAGCAGTTAAAGATGGAGGAAGAAAGGGGAAGTATTGAATTCAAAAAGAAAGAGATTGATGAGTTTCTTGCGCTTAATGTTGGAAGACGAAGAATGGTTGATGAGAAGATTGGATATGCTAGAGAATCGCTTGAGGAGTCTAACAAGGGGATTCGAGAGATATCTAAAGGAAGCCTGTCTGAGATCAAAGCGATGAACAATCCACCGGAGATAATCAAGAATACGGTGGAGGCAGTTTTTTTACTGATTGAAGGACAGAGTAGGATAGAGAGGCGTATTGAATGGAAGAGGCTTGTGCAGTACATGAAAGGAGAGGATTTTGTAGCGAAAGTTATGACCTGTGGCGACGTTTGTGTTTGCATTATGCTGGAGAAACTGATTGAAGATCCTGGATTTACATATGAAAGGGCCATGAAGGCAAGTAAGGCTTGTGCACTTTTATTTTCATGGATTGTGGCAAAGCATCGACATGCAAAGATTCTGCAGGAGATAAAGCCATTGGAAGATGAGATAAGCGAAATAGAATGCAAGATTAGGAGTACTCAGGAGCAGCTGAATACTGAAGAGAAGCGGCTGCAAGCTGTTGAAGAAATGATTGATGGGATGAAGAGAGAATACATGGAACTTGAGTGTAAACTTGATGATAT
Source organism: Ordospora colligata OC4 (assembly GCF_000803265.1). Lineage (NCBI taxonomy): Eukaryota > Fungi > Microsporidia > Ordosporidae > Ordospora > Ordospora colligata. The sequence continues at coordinate 65,543 of NW_014575403.1, read as the reverse complement.
AAAAACCGAGGTTGAAATGATTGATATGAAAGCAGTGCAGATTGATTGGGTTGTACAATCATTGAGTGATGAGATTGAGAAGTGGAGGAGGAATAAGAATGAATGCCCGATAGTATATATGCTAAGTAGTAATGAATGGATGCTTAGCCATTCCAGAAATGTGTTTGTGCGAGATTGTGATATTGCAAGGGTGATTGAGGGACGAAGGCATGTTTGCACACGTGTTGGAGACAAAAGCTGCAGACAGGTTTTAATGAGTAGTGAAGAATATGGGAATGATGTTGTGGTGTATGGATGTGAGGTATTTGATAAGGAGATCTACAAAGCTTTGAAGAGACAGATGCGGAATCGAAGGAGTGTGATAATGCTTGTATCTGAGACTGATAGAAATGTGTATGCGGAATACACATATATGTGCAATAGAGAAGAAAGGTTCAAAGTTGAGGAAGAGACGAATTTGGAGGAGATGGAAGAGAACCTGATTGAGCTGATTACAGGAAATGGCGGATTAAACGAGATATTTGAGCATAAGAAGAAGATGGACGCAGCAAGGGAAAACAAGAAGCAGAATGCATGTAAGAAGAGGATGTATGCGATACTTAATGGAGTGTTTGATTTGAAGAGCAAATATTTTTTTGAACGGTATGCAATGAGGCTTTCATTTAGGATATACAAGGAGTATATTGAGAAAGTGATGTATATGAAAGTATGTGAATTGATGGGAAATGAAAATGAGATACTGAAGCTGTTTGAGAATGATACGACTGGAAAGGTTGAAAGGACGGTACGTGAATTTGCAGAGTATTTTTACTCATGGATGGGTTCTAGATCGATGAGGCGAAACCTGGATGTAGTGAAGGAGATAAAAGAAGGTTTGTTTGACTATACATTGATGAAGGCAAGTGATGAGATTATATACGCTATTGAGAAAGAGATAGATGTATCTCAAACGATATCTGCAGGATGTGTAGAAAGCAATATAAGAATATTTGAAATGCTGTCTGAGAGATGCACTGAGGAGAAGATATACTTTGTGAAGAATATTCATTTTCTTGGGGATGTAAAGAAGACGGGCAACTGCAGGTTTATATTTACGATTGATGAAGGACAAAAACATCGATTAGTTGATGACACAAGGTTTATATTTTGTAAGATGGATGTATCGAGTGAAGAGATTAGAAGATATGTTCTTTCTACAGCTAGAGCAGATGATGAGTTGGTAGACTTTCACATGAGGATGGTGAATATGAATGCAGACCTGAGCATAAGGGACCTTATTCTGTATGCAGAAAGCAGGGATGAATGTAATGAGGAGTATCTAAAGACATTGATATATAATTGTAGAATAGATAGTTGAATGATTAATGAAGAATTGAGATTTTTTGTTTATTAGTTTATTTTATCTGATGAATCTTCTAAGGAAGTTTGAGAAGGTGAAGTGAGCCTTCTGCTCAAGCACTTTATCAAGATTAGTTCTGAACAATGGGCCAGGCATTCTTGACTTTTTTTGAATTGAAGGTTTTATATGTTGTGTGTAAGTACTTGGCCTGAAGTGCCTTGGCCTGTAATCAAGCAGAAGTTTTTCCTGTGATGTACTGTGCATGTGTTTATGGAGCATGAAAAATTTGAGCCCAGAATGAATCAGCTTTTTGTGCAAACGGAAAGAATAGCGGATCCTCGAGAGGGGCGTCTCCAGGTAGTATCGAACATAGATGTGTGTGTGAAGATAGCGGAGTTTCTTGGAAGCACACTTGGACCTTATGGAATGGATAAGCTGTTTTCAGGGAAGGAGATGGTTGTTACGAATGATGGAGCAACGATTCTGAAGCAGATGAATGTGAAGCATCCTGTTGGGAAGCTACTAGTGGGACTTTCTGAGGCACAGGATAATGAGGTTGGAGATGGAACAACGAGTGTTGTGATACTAACTGCTGAGATACTGGATAGTTTGAAACCTTTGATAAAGGAAGGATTTGAGCTTGGAGTGATTAGAGAGTGCCTGAATGAGCTGCAGGCACTTTGCGTGAAGCACCTAGATGGATTAGGAATGGAGGCGTCTGAAGAGATGCTGTACAAGCTAGGGGAAACGTGCATTACGTCTAAAAGCATAAGGAATGAAAGGAAGCACTTTTCGAAGATGATAGTTGACACAGTCCGGCTTGTTGATGCAGATGACAACGAATCGATTGGTGTGAAGAAAGTGCAGGGGGGCAGCATTGGGGATTCGTTTGTGGTTGATGGGATTGCGTTTGAGAAGTGTTTTACATATGCAGGGTATGAACAGCAGCCGAAGAGAATAGTGAATCCACGGGTGCTATGCCTGAATGTTGAGCTTGAATGGAAGAGCGAGCGGGACAATGCGGAAATCAGGGTTGGGAATGTTTCTGAGTATCAGAAGGTGGTTGATGCGGAGTGGACAATAATACGAAGGAAGCTTGATGAAATCATAAGCAGTGGAGCAAATGTGGTGCTAAGCTCTTTGCCTATTGGAGATTATGCAACGCAGTATTTTGCAAGGCATGGGATATTTTGTGCAGGCAGGGTGATGAAGGACGATCTTAACAGAGTGGTTAGGTCGTGTGGAGGAAGCATTCTTGGATCTACAGAATATTTAGAAGGAAGTGTTGGAGGATGTACGCTTTTTGAGGAACGACAAGTTGGAAAAGCAAGATACAACTTTTTACAGGGAGGAAGTATGAATGCATGTACTATGATACTGCGAGGACCTGGAAATGAAGTTCTTGAAGAGGTTGGAAGAGCTGTGAATGATGGAATATGTGCAGTCAGGGTTGCATTGAAGACAGGAAGAGTGGTGACTGGAGGAGGCTCGATGGAGATGGAGCTTTCGTGGATAATCAGACAGCGATCGCTTGAGTACAGTAACAAGAAGATGTTTGTTGCAAAGGCGGTTTCTCAGGCATTTGAGAAGATACCACAGCTGCTTGCAAAGAACTTTGGATTGGACACTATAAGTGTAGTGCAGGATCTTAGAAAAAGACATGCGAATGGACAGGATATGATGGGGATATGTGTATCTGGGATTGGGGATATGAAAGACCTTGGAGTGTATGAGCCATTGGAGGTGAAGAGGAATATGGTCAAAGCGTCGTTTAGCGCAGCTCTGTCAATTATCATGATTGACTCGACGATAGTTGCAGAGAGAAGTCAATAAAAGGATTTGACTGATGATGTTATTTAGTGAATAGTGGATGTGTAAGATATAACATATGAGTAAAGATTTTTTAAAAAATGTTTAGTGCCCATATGAACGAAGAAGCTTGTAGTCTGTTTCTTCAGACAATTGATGTAGACTCACGTAAGAGGAATGAAGCAGAAAGGATTTTGATGGAGAAGGAGAAGGATCCTGTGTTTGTTATGTCTCTGATTAGGGGAAGTATGATGGACACGAACGCAATAGTCAAGAGGGTATCATCGCTTTATTTCAAGAATGCAATTATCAACCAGTGGAATAACGATGCATATGCACTAGCTAAGAATAGATTGATTGAGGAGATTCTCGATATGTTTCTATATGGGGACGATGTGACGAGGGTTTCTTACAATGCGATTCTTGTGCATATTTTCAATAAGGAGAAGAGTCTCGATCGAATTGAAGTGCTTTTTGAAAAGGCGTCGCAATTCCTGAAGGTTCCTGATGTGAATCATGTTTATACAGCATTGAACATGTACTCAAAAGTTTTTGAGGCAGATGAGATACGATCAAACATAGAGAGTGCTTTAGAAAAGATATATGGAGGATCTGGCAGGGACATTCTTGAGAAGGTGCATATGTTCTTTGAGATGGGGGACTATGTGATGCTGAAAGTTGGATTGAATGTGCTGGTGAAGTCATACTGCTACTACTCGATTCCGAAGTACTTGTCATGCATAGAAGCATTTTCTTATGTTTTTGGACTTGCATTGCGAACGATGGGGCTGGAGAACAATGAAGTTGAGGGAGTCCTTGATTGCAAGGAATTGGCAGCGAATTTTATTTATAGGGAATACAGCAAGGGACTGAAGAAGTTTTACAAGAACAACGAGCTTTCTGAGTATGTTAAGGATGTTAGTAGACTTCGCGAGGTGTATCCTATGTTTCTGAAGGTTGTGCAGGAAAGAAGCAAGCTGAGGGAAGAGATTGAGGTTTGTGCAGTGGATTTTTTTGCATTGCTTGTGTCTGATGCGACTTTTAATGAGTATGTGGAGAGGGACATACCGTATTTGGTGTTTGGATATATACTACCTGTTTACTCATTGTCTGAAGCAGATGAGGAGGACTTTGAGCAGGATGCAGAGAAATACCTGCGAGAGAAGTATGGGTATTTCAGAAGCACATTGCGAAGCAACTTGAACGGACTGTTCCGAGAGATAGTGTCGAAGATGAAGAACAATGAAGAGAAATTTAATGAGATGTTGAAGTGCCTTGTGTCAGTGTTGGACAACTGTAAGGAGAATCCAAGCAAGGAGAATTTGAGGATGGCATATGGGTCTTTTTTTCTACTGGCAAGCATCAAGAGCACGCTTATGAAGAAGGCAATGAATGTTCTTGTGTATGTGGTGATGAACCATGTGATACCGAATTTAAGAGGAGAATGTTTGGTGCTAAAGTCCCAGGCATGCTATTTTTTGTCGATAATTGAGGAGGATCTGCCGATTGGTACTGAGGCGATTGGACTGTTAGATGAGGTTCATGCATTGATGATGTCGAGCCATCGAGTGCTGTATGTTGAGGCAACGCTTGCAATGTCCTTTTTTATGTCGAATGAAATGGCAAGTGAGAAGTTTAAGCAGCTTATTCCTGTTGTGTTAGAAAGTATATTGCGACTGTTGAATGCGTATGATCTTGAGCCATTGACTATTCTACTTGATACGATTACTGAGTACTATCCTGAGGAGATGGTGAAATATGCGCCTGAACTTGTTAGATCAATTTCTGGGATTGTTATTACACATCTGTCAAGCACTGAGGAGCTTAGTGAGGAGAAAGCGATGCTGGTAATGGGATTTTTGAGGAACATAGAGAGCCTTATTCTGTCACTGGAGCATGGCTCTGTTGTTTTGGAGCATGCATACATGAATTCTTATGATGTCCTGTATTTTATATTGAATGAGGGGAAGGAAGACTTCTATCAGGAGATGCTTGATATTCTGAACGGATATGTGTTTATGATTAAGAGGATAGAAAGATCGATGTGGGGATTATTCCACATGGTTTTGAACCTTCCGATTGATGATATTGCAATATACTCTTCGAATGTAGCAGATCTGATAGACAACTTTGTAACGTATGGGAAGGAAAGTGTGATGAACACAAGCATCTTAACTGGGATATACTCAGTGATATCTAAGTTCTGTCTTTGTAATGAGGAGAATTTCTATGAGGACGAGTTTATGGATGGGTGCAGGATTATTGAGTCGATTATTCTGAACATAGGCAATGAAGTAGTGAATGCAGACCCGTCCAGATTAGAGTTTTTCTTGAATGTTGCGATCTCTGGGCTGTCTATGGTTGATGAGGCAGGAACAGCAATGGTTTATGTACTTGAGGTTGTGATGAACAGCTTTATTCTGCGACCAAATGATACTATAAGGATACTTGTAGAGCATAAACGACTTGAGGAGATTTTAAGGAATCTATTTACACAGCGCAATAACTTTAAGAGGGTTCATGACAAGAAGATATGCATGCTATTTATTGGAGCAGTGTGTGGACTGAGAGATGGAGAGATTCCTGGTTTGGATATGCAAGGGTTTATTGGATTCATAGTGGCTGTTGTGACATCGCTTCCAGCAGCAATCAAGTTGAGGAATCAGATGAAAGAAGAGGAGGATGAAGAAGTGGATGAATCGTATTGTGAAGAAGAAGAGTATGCTTCAAGCGATGGGAGTTATGGAGATGTTTTCTTGGAGGAAGACATATACTTTGAGACATCCCTGGACCACTTTGAGCCTTTTGGATACATATCATCCATACTGAGTCAGCCTATGCCTGGATCCTATGCAAGCAGGGCAGTTCATGAAATGTCTGAGAAGCAGAAGAGTACGATGTTTAGTGTTCTCAACACAGAGCGAGTTATTCAGAAGGTTTGAGCATTATATTAAACTTATGGCTTATGATTTGTAATATCTCTTCTGCGCTTGAGTATGCAAAGCTTGAGTATACAAATGCAGCTTATCTAAGTATTACAATATTTGTGGTAGCATTTAGTTATATGTTGAGACAGATGCCAAGAACCCTGGGCTTGTTAAGCAAATCATCCACAAACACATCGATGTACATAGAGAATCTTGTATTTTGCTCGTTGACTACAGTGATTTTCCTGAAGTCTGCTTCAAAGCACTTTATCAGGTCTCTGTATTGGTGAAAGTTCACAGATAGCCTCAAGTACAATAAAAACGCAGTCAAGAGATATACATTCCCTTTAAAGTCATTGGCTGTCAATGATGGACCTATGTGTCTAGGCTTCATATCTTCCAATGCTTCTGCAACAACATCATCTATCAAGGAAATTGAGTCTAGTTTATGAACGAGGCATATAAATCTATGAGGTGTGTTCCTGATCATGCCGCCTATTGAGTTTAGTTTGCATATCTCATTGACCAGGTCGCTGTATGTCAGTGATCTCATCGCTCTGAATTCTTGAGACTCAATTATTTTTTCCCTAGCTATCTTGCCGATCCTTTTGTATTGCATGCACAGGGAGTTTAAACCAAATTATAGATTATCAATTATGATACAATTGTACTGATTATCACGTGAATGTACGCTAACTTAAAAATACAAGCAAATATCAGTGATATCAAATGTTTATTATCAAATCTTTTCAATTAGATCAAGAAGCCTTTTGCTTTCCTTTGATGTATCTAATTCGTTTACATTCAATACAGTGTATCTCATTCTGATTTCATCATTGTAATTGTCCTGCTTTGACTTGACCTTAAAAACATATTCCTTGAAGTACATTCCCTTGATCAAGGATTGCAGGTCTGCAGGTGAGTCCTCACTCATTGTCTTCATTTCTTTCGCTGTTATTCCAAATAAGCTTGTTGCCACCTCATCAAACAAATTCACCCACATCTGTCCGGTAAAATCTCCAAGATGCATGCTAACCATGTATCTATAGTTGCATTCCTCATATGCCATATTGCATCTCTCACATCTATAACATCCATTCCCCTCCATAGCAACTTTCTTGTTGCATCCTTCGCCAGGACATGATGCATACCACAATCCATCTTCCTTCAGAAACATTACAGTCCCTTGTATGCTTGAATAATGCAGCTCGTTATCCTTCACTTCCTGTATCAGCTTTTTCTTTTCTTCTCTTTTGGGAAGCACTATCTGAACATCCTTGCCTACAGTTTGATACCATCCTGCAAGTTCATGCGCTTCAGAAATATCCGGATTAATTAATACCTGAGTATTTCCAGCTGTAGACACTGAAACCCCACTGAAGTCACTAATCTTCACAGACTTCATTGCAAGTACCATCCCGCTCTCAATATCAAGTTCTGCTTTGGCTCCCCACAGCGTCAGTCTCACACTTCCACTCTCATCAACGACAACCGCATCTCTTTTAAGAAGCTCATTCTGTGTACTCTTGACTACTACAGTAGACGATGGATATACATCCTTCACAACGCCAATCACATCACAGTAAGACATCTCCGGAGTCAATTCTGAAATCTTAACAAAATTGAAGAAATATCTTGGCGATCCATCGTCAGCTGCATGCCTGACCTCAGAGTTCTTGTCAAGAACAATCTCGTAATCAAATGGATTCGTAGTGTATTGCTTGTTTGCCATTTTAATTGTTCCTTTCTCAATACAGTATACTTTTCCTATCTCAACGATTGGATAGAAAACATCCACAGTATCTGAAAAACACGTTACTTTCACTTGTGCCGTTCCGTCTGATACTTCAAAGTTGAACAGCTTTCCTTCTCCTTTCTGATTCGTGAATCTCCTTATGTCACTCTTCGCCATCACTCGTCCCTTGATAATCCATTTGTTGTGAAACGGATTCAGCATGTTAATTGCTGTAAATCCATCATCAATACTCTCTGTCTTTGTTCTCTTCTTTTCAGCATCATAGTCTATCTCTTCTTTGCAATACTGCGTTACAGGTAATCCGTTCTTGTGAACTCCTGGGCCTGGGCTTGCCTGGTTATCGCTGAAAGAGGCATTCCCTGTGCTTATGTTGACTGGCTTTCCTATCTCTACATTACAATCCTCATACTCAAGAATTTCCTGGATGTATATGTACACGTTTCCATCCTTAGACCTCACGCTAAACTTGCCCGTTTTTATCAGACTCAGCTTGTTGATCAATCCCTGCTCAAAATAGTGTGTAAGCTCGCTTGAAAAAATGCCTTTCATGTATCCCACTCCATCAGATACATTGACACGGTATCTTTGCTTGTCTCCAATTACAACTGATAGTTTACCCAACGATGTTATCTGAAGCACAGGATTCTGGTACAGTGGATTGTTTATTTGACTGTTGTACAGTGCCTCAACAGTTCCTGGCTCAAGCTTCATGAAGGGTGTGCTCAAGATACTGAAATACCTGTGCAAATCAACTCACACAACGAATATATAATTCAATGCATGGGTGATCATCCAGTTGTTTCATACAGACAATACATTAAATAACATAATAAACATTCATGCACAAATTCAAAGAGTTTATTGATGATATAACAAACTGCAACATCACAGATACTGACCCATTCATCAATAGCATTTATAGAGTATTGAATAGCGGATGTGAACATGCAATACATGAGCTTTCAAAGTATCTTGATGCAGATAATTTTCCTAACATGCAGATATACTTGTCATTCATTCCTAAATACAATTCAAATCTACAGCTACCATCTGAGCATCAAATAACCAGGTTCTGGCTAATCAGATTCAAATGCCTACAGCAATGTGATTTATTTAATGCAAAAAAATTCAAAAGAACATCTGGGATTGATATAACACATGGTTTGAATCAACAAGATCATGACAGTGCCTATGAAAATGCAATATGTGAATTCACACAATATGAAGTCGATAACCAAGTGCTTGATACACTGGAAGGCCAACTACGCCTGATCAACCAAGTTCGCAAGATATACAGGATGACATCCCAAGGATCACATAGGACAAAGAAGCAACGAGAATGCAAATTACACGGATCGTTATATTTTCAGCACAGAAATTCAGGTACAGGCACTGATGCATTCTCATCACTATTCTCTCCGGTAAACACAGTAGATGAGATTCTTGTGCAGGATACGTCTGTGTTTGCATCATCGACTTTTCCAATTCTTGTGCTTCTACGAGCTGCAAGCAATATTTGTAAGATAATATACAAGCAAGGAGATGATTTGACAACAGACATGTTTGTTCTTGAGACAGTCAAGTATTTTTCAATGCTGCTGAACATCCAGCTAGTGACATATACCGTTATTCCATTGAGTAGGACTGAAGGATTAGTAGAGGTTGTTGAAGGACTTGAATTTTCAAGAATACACAGCTGTAGTAAGCTTGAAAAATACATTGGTACACACTCAGATGTTTTTATTGAGTCATTAAGCACGTATTCCGTTATCTGCTATGTATTAGGTATTGGCGATAGAAACCCAGGCAACATGATGGTAACTGCAGATGGATCATTTCTACACATTGATTTCAGCTATGTGTTTGGGAATGATCCAAAGCCTTTTTGTGCAAAGATCAGCATCTGCAGACCAATATGTGAATATCTTAAGAAAGATGCCAGAGCGTATCATGCATTCATTACAAACTCTGTTGATGTGTTTGTGAAAATAAGGCACTCTTATGGTAGAATCATTGCGTTCTGGTGCTTACTAATTAACAGTGGAATATTCAAACTGGATTTGAACGAAGCAGTAAGATTTGCAGCAGAAAGACTCATGCTTGATTACTCAACAGCTGATGCATCAAGGATCTTTGAGCGAAATTTAAAGAGTAGCATCGGATCGACCAGGACATTGGTTGCACATGCAATCAACCGTATTGCAACACTCCTCCGGAAATAAACAGGTTTAGATCATTGCGAAGCCCTTGATGTGTTATGGAAAAAGTATATTAAAAACATTAACTGAGAGAGCCAATAAGCAAAGCATGCCTGGAATAACGCCTATGCTCATATCGCTAGGTATTGGAATTAGTGTCCTTGGAAGAAGGCAATATTTAGATGTAGATGATAGAACTTGTATAACTGGATATATAAAAAGAGCAGGAAAACGTGTTTGGAATATGATGTCAGGAGAAGAAGATGCAGTTGTAGCCATTCCCAAACAAGAGCAAAATAGGCCTGTATTGGTGTTTGATAGTTCGAACCTTTTGCTGAACAAAAAGTTTTTGCCTTTCAAGATGGACTTTTTTGTCTCTAGAAGAGCATTTACTGACGTTTTTCTGTTTCATGCTGCACATCTTTATGAGCTGATTCATGTGTCTGAGTCATCGACGCTGTTTGATAAGATGATGATGCATAAAATGGACCCGTATGGATGCATTTCATATAAGGTTTATTGCAAGGACAAGCAGAGGTTTGAAGGGAAACACTTAAACAGGTCGTTAGAAAAGGTTGTAGTGGTGTGCACTAAGGACGATGAGTATCACAAGGACTTTTCACAGAACGTTCTTAAGTTGAATAAATGGAGCGGAGAACCTGAGATGGGATTATTTGGATTACTAAACTTTTTGCATAGCTTATATTTTTCAGGCATAAACGACTTTAGACCAACATTAATGTCATATACAGGGAAAGATTTCCACGAGGCGTTTGAGAAAGTCCAGAAAGCGGTTTTTGTGAGTAGAAACATGTTTTCATGGAACACAGGAAGGAAGTATGAAGGAAGAGTAGAGGAAATCAACAGATGTAGGATCAATGACTATGAATCTGCAAGAAAAGTAATGGACAAGGATGTAAATAATGTCAATTCCGATGAAGGTTTGCTATCTGTTTTTGGATCGATTATGAACCTTGTAGTTAGAGTATTCTTATGATACAACAAGCAATAGAGTTTTGATGTGCGAAGTAATTTTTGATGATGATACCCAAGAGTAGTTTTAAATTGAATGCGGTATTGATTCATGCATAATTAGTGCAAGAGGATGCTTATATGAAGTAGTAATTATGCATTTGTAAATCTGATTCATGCATATAGATATATGGCAAAGTAGTAGTAGACCCATAAATGATAAGGAAGCAAGATATCATGTGTGTTGAGAAGATATCGTTTGGGCCTTTCTGGGAAGAGTTCCTTGTGTTTGTGGAGATACAGGACGTACTTGGTGGAATGTACAATCTACGAGTGATGAACAAGAAGAAGATAATAGAATATGGTGAAGAGGATATGGTTGATCATGAGTATGTGATTAGATCCATGATCAGGCATCCATTTCTGATCAACACGGTGTGTAGCTTCCAGGATTACAAGCATTTATTTCTTGTTGAGGAGCAGTCAAAGAACTATCTGATGGAGCTGATAAGAGCCGAGGGAAGGATATCTAAGAAAGCATGTCGGTTCTACATAGTGGAGATACTGCTTGTGATACAGTATCTGCACACCAAAGGGCTTTGCTATGGATTTTTATCACCCAGCAACATAATGATAGGAGATGATGGACACATCAAACTGAAGTATAGCTTTCTGAATGAAATAGATAGTGTTGTTGGAGGAATAGACAGCAATATTGAGTATGCATCTCTTGACTATCTGAATGGCTGGGGCCTTTCTTGTATGTCTGATTACTGGTCCATTGGGATAGTTATGTACAAGATGCTTGTAGGAATTACTCCTTTTGCATCACAGGACATGGCTTCAACAGCTGCAAAGATGAGGGAAGGAAAAGTTCGTTTTCCAGTGTTTTTTGATGCATGCACCAAGGACCTGATATCAAAACTGCTTGTGATTGAACCAAGAAAACGACTTGGATATATGGATAGAGACGCAGCAGCTATCAGGAGGCATCCGTTTTTTGATGGAGTAGACTGGGACAAAGCGTACATGAAAGCTACAAATCCGCCATTTCTATTCAATACCATCAAAAGCAAGGAGCAGCTGAAACCTGCAAATCTTGGCATTCTCTACACTACAGATTATCTTTCCGATCAGAAGGATGGCTATGGACGCACATTTAGACAGTATGGATCTGCACATATACCTGAAGTTTATAAAGGTCTCTGGAGAAACGGATATATTTAGATGGTTGGGTTTGGCTTACTAGATGTACGGTAATCAATAATGCTTGACGAGCATTGGTAATAAATAATTAACATATGTTTATACTTGTTTTCTGTTTATCTGTGGATAGAACACAGATTTTATTATCCTTGCAAGGAGATCTTGAATGAAAAGAGGCATGATTCTGAAGATGTGGCTGATGGGCCCGAATATCCATGGCATGAAATCTTCTCTTGTTCCGTTTTCGATATCTTTTACAACTCTGACAGCCACTGCCTTTGCATCGAGTGCACACACGTCTCTTATTTCGTTGAATAGTGTTGTATTTATCTTGTATGGATATATGATGACTGTATCTTTACCTTCGCGCCTTAATGATTGATTGAGTGTGTGGATGAATGCTTTTGATGCACAGTACATGGAGTATTCAGGTAATCCTTGTTGGGACAGGACGGAATTGATAAACACAAACTTTGTGTATGAGATGTTCTTGAGCAGCCACAGCTGTAGTTCTACATTCATTTGCAGCATGCCAGTGATCTCCTGGTACTCCATATCACAGAATCGCTTGTTGCCAACACTTGTGCCAAGGTTTGAGATCACAATATCAAATGAAATGCCAAGATCAGGCTTTTGGAGCTGCAGATCCATCTGATGATATGTAAGGTTTGGATGGAAGTATGGCTGTGAGGACCTTCCTATAGCATGTACATATGCACCTCTTGCCAGGAGCTCCTTTGTGATTTCGAGTCCAAGTCCTCTACTTGCACCAGTCACGAATACAGACTTTCCTACTAGATTGAGTGCAGCCATGTGTAAGGGTAGCTAACGTTTGTTCTTGATTGTCAGGCACAAGCATGGCTATGAAATATTCAAATGATTGTATTTTCTTAAGTAGAATTTGTATTTTATTCATGTGCGTGAATGTTTTTAAAGCATTAGCATGGGATAAGTAACAAGGATAGAGTAATAATATAGAATTGCAAGGTTAGTGTTTTGGGTGATGAGTTTATGAAATGAGGACTGAGCCCCTGATGACAACACAGGAAGAGATTTCGAATGTTTTTAACAGCGAAGGAAAGCTCCTTCAGATTGAGTATGGACTTGAGGCAGTGAACCATTCGTTGCCTGTAATCACTGTAAGGTCTAGGGACATGATTGTATGCGCAGCAAAGAGAATTATGCAGGATAAGCTTGAGGATGAGTGCCTGTCGAGCTTTGCAAGGGTTTCTGAGAGATGCTTTGTGGCGATTACGGGGCTTCCTGGAGATGTTGAGTATATTGTGCAGAGGATAAAAATGATTGCGAATAAGGAAACGTTTTCTCTTGGATTTGAAGTGACACCTGATATCCTGTGTAGACAGTTCGCAGACAAGATGCAGAAGCTGATACAGAGTTCAGCGGAACGACCAGCAGCATTTAGTGCGTCTATTTTTGGGTTTGATGCAGGAAAGGCGATGGTCTATCAGACTGACATGTCTGGGATTTGCTATCCTTGTTATGCTACTGCGGTTGGAGAGAAGCATGGGAAGATGAGCAAGTATATTGAGAAGAGCTATGTGGAGGGTGCAGATAGCCGAGAGCTTGTTGAGCTAGCTGTTGCTGCACTGCTTGAGTCACTTGGAAACGATTCGGTGTGTTCTGAGATGGAGGTTGCATATTTGAATGCAGGAGAGCCATTAAAGTATCTGAGTGCCGAGGAGATTGATCGGGTGCTGCAGGAGATAGCAGAGAAGTAAATTGGTCTTGTAGGTTTTTTATTATTGGGTGTTGAAATCTGTTGTTGAGAGGATTTTGGTTATTGGTAATTGAGTGCGCCGCTTCCTAATATGGAAGAATATGGTATGGGATTGAAATAACTTAATTTAAGCGATTGTAAAATAGAACGAGAGATGTCAAAGTGCAGTGCATGTTGTGAAGGAATGAATTATGCACATCAAATGGTGTTTGTGGATGGACAGTGCAATGAGACAGATTTCGCGTTTTAGTGGAGGACGTCTCATTACCAAGATAGGAAGATGAATTTTTATATTGATAAAAAAGGAAAAAGGAAAGCCCCAGAGATGGGAACTGGAATGACGAGTCCTATTATACAAGGAACAGAGAAGAATGAGAACTTAATGAGCCTGAAGACTGAGGATGAGATTGAACAGGAGGCATGTAGTGGAAAGATATGGCCGGCAACGAGGATCAGAGTAGCTCGATGTGAATGGAAGCTATGGGGATCGATGGCAGCGATCTTTGCGATACAGGTGTATGTATATTCGTTTGCAAGGATCTTGAAAGACTCGTTTGTGGCATCTAGACAGCTACCGGTGGCGATATCGTATTTGAAGACGTGTGTGGTGCTTCCGGTGTCTATAATAACGACTGGAATTGTGCAGAAGATGTTGATGAAGAACAGCATATCGAAGGTGTTTGACTACACACTGATATTCTTTGCAATGGTGTTTATACTGGTTGGAGCAGTTGGCTTTCCATTTTCTTATTGGCTGCAGCCGGAGATGTACCGAGCGAGAGATATATTTGCAGATGAGAAGATGTCTTGCAAGGGATTTGAGTTTATGTTTGCGATCTCACTCATAATGAATGAGTGGTTGACGAGTTTGGTGTACTTGCTCGCTGAGCTGTTTGGATCACTGATTGTGCAGTTTATGTTTCTTGCATTTGCGAATGAGGTATTGACGGTGCGACAGTCGATAAGATTTACACCACTGTTCTACATTATGTCTAACATATGTCTGATGCTTTCTGGAGGAACAGGAAAACTGTACAAGAGCTACTCTGGCCGTTCGAATTATGAGATGAAGAGCTATATAGCGAATTCATTTTTTGTATTGTTTGGAGGACTGACTGCGATATCTTATTTGATCAAGAAGTATATGGAGAATGGGATTTTGAAGAAGCAGTTGTTTATCAGAACTGAGGGGGTTAAGAAGAAGGTTGGGAAGAAGTCTGCAGCCAGCTTTTCTGAGAGCATTAAGCTTATGGCACAGTCGAAGTTTTTGATTGCAATGGTGTTTAATGCATTGTTCTACTATGCAGGGACTAACTGGATTGAGTCATCATGGAAGAATGGGCTGAGTGTGGCCGCAGAGGCAGAGAATAAGAACAAGGGTGAGTATGTGTCTAACTTGATGTCTGGAGAACAACTTATTGTTGGAGCGATTGTTGCATTTGTGCTGTTGACTCCGATTGCCACGCTTGTGCAGACGCACGGATGGGCAATGATGGCCATAGTTCCACCGATTGTTGCGATGATCTCGGCAGTAGTTGTGTTTGGATCTGCATTCTACAATTATCCAAACGGGTCTACGTACAAACCAGTTCTGTTTTCATCGGTATTTAAGGGATACACGCCAAACTTTGACATTGAGGCAAAGTGGGGAATGTGCTGTGTGAGTGGAATGAAGATTGCAAAGTATGCATTCTATGACATTGCAAAGGAGGCGATTTCTCTGCAGATTGATCCTCTGTACAGAGCAAGACTGAAAGCAGTGTATGATGGATTAAGTGGAAAGCTTGGAAAGTCAATAGGAGCGTTCTATGCTATGTTATGGTCGTTTATGGGATATAACGATGTGAGAGCAGCAGCGCCGTTTACGCTTTCTATATTTGGGGTGATCTTTCCTATATGGATCTACATGATTACGTATCTGAACAGAAGTTATAGCAACTCTATCCAGACATCCACTCCTATTGGTCTTGACTTGATTTCTGAGAAGAAAGAGCAGCTTTAATAAACCAGTAAGCTATTTATTTACTATAGTTGATGATTTACACTTGCCAGTTGATTGGGGACTTTCTGTGTGAGCAGAGATATTTGTTTGCCTTTGAGAAGTGCCTGCATCCAAAGAACATCTTCGAGCTGAATGGGCTTGGATGGCCACATGCCAGTACAAGATGCTTGCGCTTATCTATGGATTTTCCTTTTGCTTGTGCATGTCTTCCCCATAGCATAAACACAACGTTTGTGCAATGATTGTTTATCAGCTGTAGGATTCTATCTGTAAATTCCCTCCATCCTATGTCTGCATGTGAGTTTGGCTTATTTTTTGTGACAGTAAGAACATCATTGAGCAATAAAACACCACGTTCTGCTAGCTTTGAAAGATTGCCATGAGCTGGAATTACAAAGTTTTCAATATCATTCGCTAGCTCAGCGTATATGTTTCTTAGACTTGGTGGGACAGGCATGCCTACAGGAACTGAAAATGACAATCCCATTGCTTGTCCAACATTGTGATATGGATCCTGACCAATTATGACTACTTTTGTTTGTTCTAATTCAAAGTAGTCCATGAAAGAAAATATCTTGTTAACTGGTGGCAGGTGATCCGTGTTTTCATGAAGAAATTTCTTTATTCCCATAAAATATTGCTTTTCAAACTCATCTTTCAGGTGATGTCTCCATTTTGAGTTTATGTTGTGATCTAACCTGCAATATTCACATTTATTAGAACGTCGGTTGTTTATGGATTCTTCACAAGCACTCCGAGCAATCTTATTGCAGAAAAAGACATCTTCAAGGCTCAGTTGTCTTTTTGATACTCTTTCACCTGAACTTATAGAACAAATAACTGTGTTTTGTAGATCTTTTGAAGTTTCTTGTGTATTTGAGACAGATTCATGCAGAGAAGTGTCTTTTGTACTTGAAATGCATTCACTAGTTATGTTGCTTAACTCATGCTTTTTTGAATTCATGCAACGATGCATAATAATTTGTCAATTTACATTGCTATGCATGAATAACACATTCAGATTTACAAATCAGATGTAATGCCAGATGGAAACCATAAAATACAGGCAAGTGATGGTATCTTTGTATGTACATGCAAACAGATCTTAAATCTATATCCATATAAGTGAAATTTGTAGTTTGTTCCAATAGGATTTGAATGTGTAGAGAAATACACGTGCCATTACATTCACAAGCCATTTCCGGCAATAAAGTGAATTGGGTATTAAGCAGTTACAGTTGATTTATTTTTATCAGTGGGTAGCGCGGCCCCAAATGAGCTCAGCACGGTCGTCTATCTCCAAGGACGAGCATGCTTTTCAGACAGAGGAGGAGCTTGAGGAGGCCGTATATAAGAAGACGGGAATCTTCAAGCATATCAAGATCGCAAGGTGCGAATGGCGCCGGGTGCTGTATCTATCTGGTCTCTTCGGAGTGATAACGATGGTGCATAATATAATGGGAAATATGAGAGAGATGGTGGTGATGGGTAGACAGGACCCGATGTCGATTTTCTTCATCAAGTCGATCTTTCTGCCGCCGTTTTCGATTTTTTTTGTGTGGATGATCCAGATAGGCCTTGACCGCTTTTCACCATCAAAGGTGTTTGATATTGTTCTGATGTGTTTTTCTGGATGTTATGTGGTATTTGGGCTGGGTTTGTGGCCACTAAAGCACCTGATACAAAAGGACGCATATTGGGCAAGAGACATGTTTGGAGACGGGAAGATGGAGTCGATAAGGTCACACTTTTTGTTCCCGATTTTTCTTGCGCTCAACGAATGGACGTCATCACTGTTTTTTATGTGCTCTGAGATGTGGGGCGCTCTAGTTGCGTCGTATCTGTTCTTTATGTTTTCTAATGAGGTGTCGACAGGCAAGCAGACACAGAGATACATATCTGTGTACAATATATCGAATGCATTATCTATCTTTACCTCGGCCATATTTACACTTGTGTTCAACAAGTGGAGAGACGGCGTGACTTTTGAAATGAAGGAGACTGGATTCAAGATCCTTGTGCTGGTTTCTGCGGTTATTATTCTCGGGATACTGATGATGAAGAAGTACATGGAAAAAGTGATTCTACCTGTGCCTGTGTTTGCAGCAATGGAGATCAAGAGTGCAGATATGATGCACAAGAGGACATCTAAGAAGGATGCAGGAAATGGCATATTGAACTCGAAGGTTTTGATTGCCATATCACTGACAGTGCTGTTCTATGGGATAACGTCAACGCTATGTGATGCAACATTCAAGAATGGGCTTGCTGCCAGCTCGAAGTATGGAAACAAGTCGAGAGAGACACTTTCGAACTTTTATAATGGAGTTGAGCAGCTGATCATTTCGATATCACTGTTGGTCATAGTGAATAGCCCGTATTCGTCACTGATCAAGAAGGGAAGATGGATGTATGTTGCAGGCATACCTGTTGCTGCTGCTGCATTTTCACTTTTTTCAATCTTTTTGATTGCTTTCTATAACGTAGGAGCAACAAATAGCGGAAATATTATTTTTGGGTCGCTTTTCAATGGATGGACACCTCTCCTAGCGTTTGAGAATAGTCTGGGTGTGCTTTCCATAGCGATTTTTAGGTTAGGCAAGTATATTGGATCTGATGTGTCAAAAGAAGCAATATCGATGCAATTGGATCCTCTTTACAGGGCAAAGTACAAGGCGGTATATGATGGGCTGTGTGGAAAGTTTGGGAAGTCGATGGGATCGATTATATGCATGGCAATGACGGGGATATGGGACATAACGGATGTCCGGAGGATGTCGAGTGTTTCGGCACTTATGATGATTGCTATAATTGGCCTGTGGGTGGTTCTGATAAGGTTTTTGAGCAAGAAGTATCAAGATGCAACAAGTAGCAATAAGTATATTGTGGTTGATGAAATAAAATAAACGGTATGGAGTTTGGATGAGATATGGGTACGAATTGAAGAGTGATTAAAGAATTATTGGTTTGATCGATGTGCTTTTTGGATTGTATTTTGCTTGTAGTTGACTTGGTGTGCATTAGATTAAGAGTTTTATTGGATTGGCTGTATGCCCTTATGCCATTGAAGAATCAGTTGAGAATGTTGAAAATGAATAGAAGAGCCATCCATGCAGAAGTAAAACGCCGATTAATGTTTGGAGAAACAGAAGATCTTGATGATGAAAGCATTCTTGATCTGATACCTATAAAGACTGAATACACTACACTTAAGAGTCTTACTTTTGATCGCCAGAGACAGACATGCAGGCAGGAAGAGAAATTCAATGCGAAGTTTTCTAAATTTGTTAGAGATCTGGTGAGATACGGGAGTATCAAAGGAGTGGAGTATCTGTTTGAGTATCTTGTTCGGAGGTACATGTGTGATGCATTTAATGCAAAGGAGATGATGTTTGCACTCTTGCCGTTTAAGAAATACTACTCGCATGTTTTATGCTTGAGCAGTAGGACTGAGTTTAGCTACTTTGAGCAGCAGATCGTGTATTCATGCCAGTTTGTTGGAAACATGTGTCTGAAAGACAAGCATTTTTTTGATTTTTTTGTGGGATATTTTGATTATGTCAAGGAGGATGATATACGAGTGTTTTGTGAAGATGTTCTGGAACATGTTTATGCAGGGATAGGAAGGACTGGAAAAGACTTTTCGATGCAGTTTTTTGAGATTGTTACGTGTCTTGTTGATGTGGGAGAATGGAAGATGGCGGTTGATGTGTATAATAGGATCAAGAAGCATGTGGAAGCAGCATGTACTGAGTTTATTGAGGTATTGAAGCCATATTGCGATCTGAATAGCCTTGATATTCATGTGAATCAAGATGATTTAAATGGAGTAGATGAAATGAAGCCGCATGATGAAAATGAATACTTCAAGAAAATGCATGAGGATGGAAATGGTAGAGAATTTCTGAGTAATATGGAGAGATGCAAGCGATATGTACAGTGGATGCTGAGAGAAAATATACGTGATGGATCATATACCGACTTTGAGCTAAATATGCTTTTGAGTCTTTATGGGGGGGTAAATAATGAAATTGAAGGACAGATAGTGGATTATGCGAATTTATTGAATGAAATAGGTGATAAAAAGCGATTGATAGAGAGATTATCTAATAGTTTTGGTAAATGCATAATAGAGTTGGCTAAGTATATGAACAGTGATGATAAAGCCTACTTGACAATGTTACTACCCGAGCTATGGAGAGGATTAATGACTGACAGCAATCACTCAATGGTGATGATGAGCATTCCAAAAAGCATTTTTAAACGAGAAATACATGATATTATGAAAATGTGCCTTGGATACACAAACTATAATGCAAAGTTGTTTGTGAATGAGCTGAATAGTAGTATAATTCTGATATTGCTGAATGAATGCAGCAGGGATATTGAGATACAAAATATTATTGCGACATCAAGAATGATTAGAATGGATCTAAAACCATTTATTATTAGCGAGAGGTTATATGTGATACCTAGATATTTGGATTATCTTACAGAAACGTGTAAAGAAACAAATTCCGAAGCAAGTTTTACGATAGTTGAGGAATTGAAGAATGAGATTATAAAGATGAATACTGGAGATAGAAATGCATCGTTATTAGATTCTATATGCAGATACTTACATCATTCAAAAGATGCACAGTCTGTGAACCAGATGATTGGGATGATTATTAAGGTTGAGTACACATCAACTGTTTTTTACTCGATGTTAAGGGTGCATTCTGAAGTGCTTACAATGGATACCTGTGAATTAGTGCTAAGTATGAAAGGAATTATAAATGAAGTGTATTGTATATTAGAAAGATTGTATTCATACAAAGAAGAGGTGATTGATGAGTGTCTTGAAGAAAAGATGTATGATGCGCTTGTGTCTCTGTGTATGAGCAAGGGAATATCCACGGTCTTAAATGGTAGAAAATGCAAGGAGGTTGAAGAGTTTATGAAAGTGATGTGTGAATATGATCTAGATGATGAAGAGATGAATGAATATGCTCAGTATTGCTCAATCCTTGTGGAATATGGGTCGAAAGAAATGGTTGCAGTACTGCTGAATGAGAAATATATGCCTCACCTGATGAAATGTGTAGGAATACCTGGATGGAATGCAGCAAAGGCCATTTTAATTGAGCTTATTAGACGACATGAAAAAAGCAGACAATGGTGTTTTGAGTACTTTGTTGACAACAGTAATAAGTTTGAAGATGAACTTGATCTTTTTGAGCAGATAGTTGTGGATAGATGTGTTTACATTGATGAGAATGGATTTATGGAGATGATTCTGCGATCATCAGTGTACTTTAGATGTGGGATTATGGACACAGTAATCAGAAACGGCCTTTTTAAGGATCTTCTAAGATACATTCCTTATGTTGTTCCAGGCATGA
This sequence comes from Ordospora colligata OC4, assembly GCF_000803265.1. Classification (NCBI taxonomy): domain Eukaryota; kingdom Fungi; phylum Microsporidia; family Ordosporidae; genus Ordospora; species Ordospora colligata. The sequence continues at coordinate 44,212 of NW_014575403.1, read as the reverse complement.
TTGAGTTGAAAGTATATTCAGTACAAGTTTTTTTCGAGAAGTATGGAAGAGTGATGGGAATGTATGTAAAAGATGTTCTTATGAAGTTTCCGGAAATCGCAGACTGTATGCTGAACATGGATAGCAGACATCTTATTCTTGGAGGAATCAGAGCATATGAGTCTGGTGTTGAAAGCGGATGCGCTGAGTTTTTGCACAAAGTGATTAACAATCCTGGCGTAGAAGTTTGCTTACAGGTCTTGAAAATTGCTGAGAAGTTTGTCGAGCAAAATATTATGGATCTGAGTAGTAAGTTGATTGTGAGAATCATTCTGCTGTGTCTTGAAAAGCAAGGTGAGCTTGGGAATGATATGACTGAACTTTTGATGAAAATGTATGAAACAAGGAGGAAGGAGTTTTTTGAAATATCAAATGCAGGATTTTCGATATGTAGCAGAGTTTTCAAGCCTTATATGCATGCGATGGTTGAAAATGCCAGCAATAATGATTCTGAAGCGATTGTATTTGTAACGAACTATCTTTATTGGGACAAGGAATATATGATTGAACATGGAAAATTCGTGAGATTGATGTTTGATTTCTACTGCAGTGAGCCAAATGCGATATATGCAAAGTGTATTGGGAGTCTGTTGAGACACAATGTCGATGAAATTCAGGCAACGAATGATTTAATTCTCGGATGCATGAAAGGAGATCGTGTGGTCATGATGCTTGAGTTGCTCCAAGTATTATATCAAAAAGTATATGAATACAAGAGATGTCTGGTCAAGAGCTCTCCGTACTTTGCACTTGTGGTAGACAGCACTAACAAAGAGATTTCAAAAGCAGCCAGGAAACTTTTGAAAGTGATTGAAAAGAAGCACAATAAGACTGGATATCAGATACTTCAATCATAGAGTTGTTTTTATGATTGGTTAGCTGGGTATACATTTGATTGTGCGTTATTAATGCATGCATACTTTGTGAAATCAAAGTAGATTAATTAACCATATTTGATTTTAAGATGTTATCTGATTAATTGCGAATGTTTAATTGGATTGTTATGCTGTGTTATGGAATAAACTGAAATATGCATGAATAGATTATATTATTAAACAAATCGATTCAGTTACTTTTTATTATGAAAGATATACAATATCCAAGCATACTGATATCTATTTTATTTGACATTATGATGTTATATATTGCTTCTGAGTAAAAACTGTTTATGTTTTTGCCAGAGTCGAATCTTTTGTGTGTTTCTTTAATCCCGACTTTAATTGATTCTTTCTTCTCAATTGAATTATCACTTGCTGATATGAGCGTTGCCTTATAGAAGCATCTGATTTCGTACTTTTTGTGATTTGCCTCAAGAAACAGCGAAGCATTGCTTTTGAAATAAGTGTTTAGATAAGAGTATATAATCACGGCATCTGATACTCCATCAAGCATAACTTCATTGTAGAATAGCTTTCTTATGCATGCCGTGTTCTTTTTACAACATTCAGGAAGATCAACGTCGTTGATGAGCAGGAAGAAGTCCGAAACAAGCACGCCTTCTTTTCTAGGCCTTGGCTTTAGATCCAGCATAGTCTTAAACTCACAATTATGGCACGACCAACAATCAACAAGTTCCTCCCATCCCTCCTGAGGCAGAGTATTTATTGATCCATAAGCGATTTCTCTGCCATGAATGCACTTGAATGCATATGAAGCATTCTGTACCACATCTTCATCATCAGTCCACAGAAAACTCTCTTCCAAAACTTTCACTGCCACAACTTTCATATCTTCATGCACTTCTGTGTACAAAAATTCAATATCCAAACAGTTTTTGAATATTTGCAAGATCAAGTCATCTTTAGCATACAAAAACCCCCTTTTAGTACCTGCAGGGATCTCTAACATAATGGGTCAGATAAAAAATTATTCATCAAAAGCATCAACGGTAAAATAGTATTTATAAACAATGCGATATTCTCTATTCAAAGTCCATTTCATAGTAAATGTTTTCAGACTCGAAAAAACGCCTGAATATTTGTCTAAACTCCTTGGTCTGCTTTTCCATGTCTTCATAGCTTCTTGAAGGTCTGCTTGCTGAGTCAAGCGCACCTTTCGCATAAATATCGTCGTTCCTCTCAAGATCATTTGCGATTCTTGGGACAATATGAACATGCACATGATGCACAGATTGTCCTGCACATGGACCATCCTGCACACTCAATGTAAACCCATCACACATTGATCTCAGCGCCTTCATTGCAATCCGGGCAGTGTTGAACAAGTCCGAAGTCTCCTCACTGCTCAGGTCATACAGCCTCTCTTTCTTTGATATTGGAGAAACAAGTATATGCATTGGAAGGAAAGGCCGTATGTTGGTAAATACATAGGAGTGCCGTGTTCTGACAATCACATGATCACATGGAATCAAATGGCATCCAAAGTCCATCTGCAATGTGGGTATTTTCTTTCATAAATCAAGATCCATACAAAATGATCAAAACAATGCAACAAATCTGCATCAGAATTGTTAGAAAACAACAATGGCGTTGCCAACAAAACACTGGGCACCATCGAGAATCGAACTCGAGTCTCATGCACCCGAAGCACGTATCTTACCACTGGACCATGGCGCCTAATTTCTAGGCGTCCAATTCTGGGATGGAGCTCCATATTCATTTGTTATTTACATTTATTCATTAAACTACACATATTCATTAAACTACACATATTCATTAAACTACACATATTCATTTGTTATTTACATTTATTCATTAAACTGTACTCTATACATCTATTACTTTCTAATCTAGGCATACTGTGCTATATACTGCTATACTAGGTAAATATATACGAATTGAAATGCTTGATTCCTTGTTCATTCATCTCCTTTTCAAACATGTTCATCAACTCGTCACGCCTCTCCTGCGTCTTCTTAATGTCTTGGAAGTTCGACTGGTGTTGTATTGCAAAAGTAATCTTCACATTCTCCATAATAACCTCAATCCTCTTGATGTATATTTCTCCAGAGAACGACTTACTGTTTTCTAAAAGCAGCTTCCCAACACTGTCTCTCAGACTCTGTGCTTTCTCAAGCGGCGTAGTCTTCTCGACAAGTATTGCAACTTCATCAAACTGCTTGCCTGATCTTCTTATGTTATGTATCTTTGCATCGAATAAAATTGTTGTGGGTATGTAAACCAATCTTCCATTCACTGCAACAAACGCCGATGACATCAGATCAACAGATGACACATAAAGCTCTTGTCCATCAATCACCACCCAATCTCCATAGTCATACGGATGGCTCACAAGCAGAAACACAAAGCAGTTGTATAAATCCTTGATTGAGTCCGAAAATATCCAACTAAACGCCATTAGCGAAGGCACTATTGCTGCAAGCAGTTCTGTATAATCTATCCCTAAAATCATCATCACAGTAATCGCACCAATATATCCTGCTATAAATACAAGTATTATGTCAAGCTTGTTGATCACATTGTCCTTCGATTGCAGAGTCTTCGAGATGTTTACTCTTTCATAATAAAGCGCCTCTGCTCTGGTTTTAAGATCCTCAAATATAATCGGTGGATTATCCAACTCAAGAATCTCTTGCCTATCAGATAGGTACAGATAAACCTCATCGAAGTTTCCCTCAAAAAATGTCTTTAGTTTTTCATATGGAAGCTCGTGAATCTCTAAAAACCCAAATATAGACTTCGCAACTGTCTCTGCTGCCTCTACTGAATTCAACTTTAGGTCATTGTACTTAAGATAGAACCCCTGGTCAATGTCAGGCTGCATCTCATCAGCTATCTCCTTTCTATCAGCAGGATCAGCCTCAGATATTGCTGCAAGCTTCTTAAAAACAAAAGTTTTGTAGTTTATCTCCCATATTCTATTTCTATACTCTTTCATTCGGATCTCTGAAATAAAAAAACACATTATTGCCTTCTCAACTAGAATTATCGTCATGAAGATCGAGTACATAAGCATCGATGTAATAAAGATGTACCAGTAGGTCACGTCGCTTTCCTTGAACTTGTATGTCGGAGAAAAGTACGACATCGCCAAAAACACAAAGAGCGCAATAAAAGACTGCTTCCAACACCAGGACGTAGAGTTGATTATCTGTACCCCTTCTATAACGGTCTCGCTAGGTTCAACATTAATGAACTTCAGAAAGTCAACCATTATATATATGATATTATTTGCAACTGACGAAACACACACAAATATCACATAGCACACCAGTGCAAGGAAATTAACCCTCATGAACATATACACCTTCCCTTCGCCCTCAGCTTTCACAACCTCAAGCATAACTGGCATTACATCCCATCCATTCATTATCAGTGTAAATCCAACAGGAAATCCCATAAGCAGTATCGTAACTATCAGTATTTCTAGAATTAACCGGATAATCTCAGCAACCGTGCTGTACTTTTGATGCAAGTATTTGTCCATGTTCATCAGTGAAAATTGCTCCTCTTGAATAATCTTTTCCTTTGTAAATGCCATCTGGTTCTCATCCGTTGGTATATCGATCGAACTACTTGCTATGATATCATTGATCATTTCTTCCTTCTTATCATCACGGCCCGTTTCCTCTACATTCTCCTGTTTATTATTTTCATCCGTCTTGTTTTCTTTATCATCAGGGCTCACTTCTGCATTCTCTTCCTTCTCCGCTTCATTGTCTTTTTCTGCAGAAGCCATTCTATTGTGTTTCCAATCACTTAAAATACTTTCTATTGCAGCCAATCTAATACAAACATCAATTCATGACACAAATTCAGAAACTCTGTTTTAAGTTGTAACATACAGGAAAAACCAATTTTATCATAAATAGCACATTTACACATCTATACATCATTCAAATCTCAATAAACTCACACTCACTAGGCATAATCCAATAATATTTATTAACTCAATAGCACTTTTATTAGGCGCCCTATTTATGCTTTCTTCCTGTATCTGTTTTTTGACTTTGTTATTTGTTTCAGGTCGTCCTTCGCTGCTTCCACTGCCTCCTCAACCATCCTATTATCAGAATCAGAGCACCTAGATACTTCAAGCCCTTCAAGCTTCTTTCCCAATGCGAACTCTATCCTCTGTATTTGTTCAACATCATACTGAGTCACAAAAGTAACTGCTGTTCCACACTTACCAGCTCTTGCTGTTCGTCCTACTCGGTGTATATAGTCCTTCCCATTCTTTGGAACATCAAAGTTTATTACAAGACCTACATGGCATATATCCAGTCCTCGGCTTCCCACATCAGTGCATACAAGAACATCAAACTCATTCCTCTTGAACTTGTTTACAACCATATCCCGCTTCTCTTGCTCAAGCCCTCCATGCAATGCTTCTGAATGAATCCCAAGTCTATTCAATGCCAAGCATACAATCTGCGCAGACACACACATTGAAACGAATACAATTGCTGCCTCCCCAGGATGCATTCCAAGCATCTCAACAAGACTCGAATTTTTCCAATTCATTGGCACAAACACATAATACTCCTTCAGCGTCTCAACAGTCTCATATCCTTCCACAACCTTAATGGTTTTTGGATTCACTAAAATCGACTTCGATAGCTCACACACTTTATCAGGCATTGTTGCAGTAAACAGAAGTGTCTGTCGTTTACTTCGGAGACTTCCAAAAATCGTGTCCAAATCACTGCCAAAATCTTGCTCAAAAAACCTATCCGCCTCATCAAGCACAACCTTCCGCACTCTGTCTATCTTAAATGACTTGGTCTTCAGAATATGCTCTGCTATTCTTCCAGGCGTTCCAACAACAATGTGTGGATGCTTTGCAAGCATACTTGTCTGTACCCCAAAGCTCACTCCTCCAACCAAAAGACACGTTCTCAAGCCAGTGGACTTGAACATTCCAAGACACTCAACTATCTGTGAAGACAATTCCCTTGTTGGCGCAATTATTAAGCAGTAAAACGAACGATCTCTGGACAGTAAGCATGAAACAATCGGCAGAATAAATGCAAGAGTCTTTCCACTCCCTGTCTGCGATATAGCCACAACGTCTCTTCCTCCCATCGCCACCGGTATCACCTGCTCCTGTATCTTTGTCGCTTCAACAATCCCGTTTTCTTTGCATGCATTAACTAACAAGTCATCAATCTTTAACTCATCAATCCTCATCACTCAATAAGGCCAACATGCATCTAGAAATAAATTTTATCCAAAAGTTCTTCTCATCAAAGACGCCTGCTCATATTTGTGCTGTTAGAAAATATATCCCTCTTCCTCCTTGTCTGACACAAGCTCTTCCTCATCATAAAAATTCTGTACATAGTCATTGTCGCTTTCCTCGCTTTTTGATTCTGATTCATCATCTATAGCTTCTTCTGACGAAGAGCTTTCAACACTACCGATATCTTCCACTTTTCTTTCTCTTTTCGCCCCAAACACTTTCGATATCTCTGAAGGCATTAGTTCAAGACTCACAGAACTCTTCAGCATGTCCTCAGTAAGGAGACTTACAAAATACTTGTCGGAGTATCTCTCAAACACGTTTTCTACCTGTAGATTCAAAGAGTACTGTCTTATTTTGCGCTTTATCATTCTTTCAACTTCAATAATCCTTTCGTTATTCAAATCACCAGCACCTTCAAATATAAGTTTGTTCTCATCCCTCGTCATCTCCCAGGATTACATCAAACAGACTTTATGAAGAGCAATGCACTATGGCACACAGCCATTATACAAAGTATTATCTGTGCATAAAAGCACAATGCTTGAATTTAATATACTGACATAATGATAGAGGAGCATAAATTCATGCACCATAGTAGCCCCAGAATGTCTGAGAATACTAGCGACCTTACAGGATTGCTAGAAGATGAATACATCGAAAGAAAGACTCAGTACAAACAACAAAATGTACAGCCGGGACTTAGAAGGCCCAGCCAAGATTTAGTTGTTTGCATTATGTTTGGACTGCTTTTTGCATTACTTTCATATATTGACGTATTTCTACACATCCTTGGAGATATGGTTGTGATGAAGACGCAGATTCCAAGCTCAATATTGTTCATAAAGTCTGTATTGGTTGTACCGGTGTCTTTCTTCTTCATTGATGTTGTTCAAAGGAAACTAAAAACTCTAGGCCCTTCAAGAATGTTTGAGATCATCCTTCTGTGCTCTTCTGCATTTCTGCTGCTTTTTGGAACTGTTATCTGGCCAAATAGCAAAGCTCTTCAAATAGACTTCTTCTGGTCAAGAGACATATTCTCTGAGGGTAAGATGAATTCAAGACGACTAGATTTTCTTTTTCCTACATTTTTAGTATTCAACGAATGGATCTCTAGTGTGTTGTACCTTATTTCTGAGCTCTGGGGATCTCTGATTGTGTCGTTTATGTTTTTTTCGCGATTAACGCATCAATGCACAGAATCACAGTTAAAAAGGTTTTTTCCAATGCTTTCGCTGATTTCTGGAGTGGCCATGCTCTCTTCAGGTCTTTTGATAAGGAATTTAAATAAGCACAGAGATGGGCTGTGCTTTGATGACAAGGAAACTATGTTTTCAAGGGTGTTTGTAGTAGCTTCGATTCTTGGATTGGTTACAACGGGAATGAGTTTTTTTACAGACAGGTTCCTTACAAAGCAGCAGAGTAGTATGAAGGATGTGGCGCATATAGATCAAAAGATGACGCTTTCGATGTCATTGAAACTAATGCAAAAGTCAAAGCTTCTTGCAGCCATGACAACCATTGTGATAATGTCATCTGTATGTTCTGGTGTTGTTGAGGCAACATATCGGGGAGGAATAACACTGGGTGCTGCGCAAGCATCCACCACGATTCCTTCCTATGTTAACAGACTGAATGCCCTTGCACAGATAATAACATCGATTTTTCTGCTTGTAATTTTTTTCAAGCCAGCAGGCCAATTCATAGACAAAAAGGGATGGCTGCCTGTAGCAATTGTTGCGCCTGCCATGGTAGTTATATCGCTTCTAGTTTTTTTTCCGATTGTTTTTGTAAACCTGAGGAAGGAGGAAATTGCAAGGTTTGTGCTTGAAAATTACATTGGGATGGTTGTTGTGTCATTGATTAGAATATCGAAGTACTGCTTCTTTGACATATCGAAGGAGGCGGTTTCCATCAGGATAGATCCTATGCACAGGCAGATGTTTAGAGGAATACATGATGGCCTGGGAATAAATGTTGGCAAGACAATAGGATCGTTGTACTGTACGATTGTAACCATGATATTTGATGTAAGAGAGATACGAAGCATGGCACTAATATCCTCGGTGTTTATAGCAGGACTGTGTATTGTGTGGATCCGATCGATTCTGTGCATAAATCGGAGCTATAAAGAGTCTATTGTGCGAAATGGTTTTGCTGATGTAGGAGCAATAGCTCATTGAGGCTGTGAATTAACTGAGTTCCTGCTGACCTGGTTAAGCTATATTATTAGAATGAATTTATTCTGTTTTTGTTTCTTATTGTGTATGGGAGTGAGTGAGAAAAAGTAAGGATGTGAGTGTGAATCAATGCAAATAAATTGGATGAAGTATATTTGAGTGAAGTAAGTGAATGAGGCAATGTGAATAAAGTGGATGAATCAATGCGAATAAAACATATACTTTATATGAATAAAGCATGAATTATACATTTTGAACTTGTACAATATTTTAGCTTAGAACACCCCTTTGTATGCCTGAAACTATTGTTGTGATCTTTGATAATGGAATGTTTTCTCAGAATCAAGATTACCTTCCAAGCAGGTTCGTAGCACAGCAGGAGGTTGTAGAGTCATTGATATCAAGAAAGTTTGAAGATAACCAAGAGAATACAATAGGAATTGTCCCTCTAGTACAAGTCCAAGCAAATGATATTGTGACACCAACTAAACAGAGATCATATATAAAGACCTTCTTGAATAAGATTATGCTCAATAGCAAGACAGACATTATGAACTGTCTGTCGCAATGTATCCACATATTCAACCAGAGAGATGCACCTGGATGCACATTAGTGGTTCTTCTTGGAACAAAGATGAAGGATGTGCCTACAGATGAGCTATTTGCAAGGATTTACGAGATACTGACACTTGGGATCAACATCAAAATGGTGTTTTTTGGAGAGGCATTGGGAATGTCTGAGTCGTTCAAAAAGATAGGGCTAACAAGCTTTTCTTGTATAGATATTGAACCTAATGAAGATTTATCAACTCAGGCACTTTCTTTTATATGTGGAGGTGGCATTTCTGATGAAGATGATCCGGAGCTTGCAGAAGCCATCCGACTTTCTCTTGAAGAGCATCAGAGGCAGAAGAAGTAAATGATCTGCAAAATTCACAAACATTAAAGAGATTGGATTGTTGATTAACTTATAATATATACTGCTACATCTTTGTTATTTGCTTTTCAGAAGTGGAGTCATGCTATGAAAAAATCACACCAAGCTAAATAATGTTGTAATTAGCATGAAGGTTATTATAGATTACATACTGGAAATATTTAATTACTTCGATGGTTTTTCCTTCTTTCCTGTAAATAATGCATGCAGAGACACATTCTGTACCTTGCATACCCTGAACCGAATACCTGGGATGTCTCCCACACTCTTTCCCTTCTTACCAAATCCCTCAACAGTCACCTCGTCGTTGCTCTCGATGTATGTGATGGATCCGTCATATGGAACGAATGCAGTTATTTTCTTTCCTGTCGCAATCAGCTGGCATCTAACTGCTTTTCTAATAGCAGAGTTCGGTTGTTTGGCTTCCACTCCAAGCTTCTCAAGAACAATTGCCTTTGCCTGTGGTGCCCTGCCAAGTACACTATGTTTGTATTTTGTACCAAGTGCGCGCTTCCTGTATGCAGTGTCTGCGAGTCTCTTCGTCTTCCTACTCTTTATTAGGTTGTTAGCTGAAAACAGTCCTTTCATTAAGGGGGCGCTCTTTGTTTTTTTCTAATCGCGCATAATAAATTTTTTATCCACTGCTGTTTGTAGACATGGGCAGCATCCAAGAGCCAGGGACAGGCCAAGCCTTCAATGCAGTAAATGTAATAAACAAAACATATGCCGAATCAACAGAGTACGACCTCAACGACTCACTGGTATTCCTTATCGGCTCAATAAATAAAACCAGAGCCAGGAACAAGCAACTGGTAAAGCAGCACTTTGGAAAGTTTGTTCAGTGCAGGTCCGTACTCGAGGATGTATGGACAAACATCAAGCAAAAAAGATACGACAAGGAATTCACAACAGAGCTTGAAAACAACATTAAGGTTGTAAGGAATAAATTCAACCAGATAACATCTAATGTTTTGGAGGATAGCAAAAGTGAAATCAATCGGCATAGAAAAGAGTATTATATGAATAAGTATTCAGATCTGTTCAGTATCAAGGCTACACTTCAAAAGAACCTTAATAATCCAGAAAGATTTGTTGATGTGTATGAAAACGCAAGAGGAATCTACGAGCACTTGAAGGGATCTGAGTATGTGCAGATAATCTGGGGATCGATTCACGACGAAAGATGCGAATTTTTGGAGAACATTTATAGGCGTATACAGCGGCCAAGGTGTACATTCCAAGAGGCTTCATATTACTTTCGATTGTATTTCAGGATATGCAAGAATGAGACAGAGCATAAAATAATGAATACTCTTCTGGTCAACTTCAAAGAAAACAGCATCAATGCACTGGAGATGTTTGCATTAGATGACACACTGTGTGCGGATGAAATCACAAAACAATACCTGAGTCTTATGAACAAAGTTGACGAAGAGATCCAGATACAGGGGACCAACCATTACTTCTACTGCATGGGATGTATAATGCATGAAAAACTACTATTATTCACTAAGATATGCATAAAAAGGTTGATAGACAACATAAAGGTTGCAAAGTTACATCCTGGTTCACAAAGTGTGTATTTTTCGCATCTTAAGAGAGTAAAGATGGGTTTTATAGATAACGAGCTTGAAAGATGCACTATATCAATATCTGATCTAACATCGCTTGAACATGCATTAGAAGATTTGAAGGAAACCTATATGATACTCATTGAGATTGCATCTAAGGAAGAGCAAAGTTACATCCGAGAAAGAACGTTAAAATTGTTAGGAAGTTACTATGAAAAGATGAAGCTTGAAGATTTTTCTGACATAGAACATGCAATTAAAATTATTCATTCTATGGCGCCATTGATTGGAAAGCCAGGATCCAAGGATATAAAAAACCTGAATGCAATGATCGGTGGATACATAAATGATCACAGCAGCAAGGTGGTGAAAAGGATTGAAGCCATGATCGCCAAACAAGATAATGATATATTGATACTTATGGAAGTCACCAGGGTAATTGAAGAGATTCCATTGGAATACGAACGCATTATAAAGCAGATAAAACCATTGGTTGAGTCAATTCCTGTTGTGGCATACTACTTGTCCAAAATATTCAAAGCAGAACATCAGCAAATGCTATCAAATGATGTTAGAGAAAGAATAGACGAGATTAGATACCAATTCGGATTTTTACTTGATATTTAAGCCATTTGCTTTCTGAAAACAATGACTTCATAAATTCCAACAACTTCTGCTTCATCGCTCTTGAGCTTACACAAATTCATTCTCTTCAAAAGCTCAAGGTTTTTATCACACTCTGCTTCATAGAAATCAATAAAGCCTTTTCTACTAATCAGGTCTATCTTAAGCTTCTGAAAGCCTTCGACCATCCTATCAAAGTCTACAAAGTATTCAATGCAATTATTCACAGAGTCTATTAATGTGAAGCGATACTCCTTGGCCGTTTCTAGTGACATCTTTATGTCCGTATCCAGCTCAATCTTGTAGAATTCATTATGTAATCTACCCTGTTGATGTCTCTGCAGAATCACGTCTTTTGATGGCACAGTTGCAATAAAAAATCCCCCAGGCTTCAAATGTCTTTCTACATTCTGCAGTGCAACATCAAGCAGCAAACTGTCTGAAAATGCATAGTGAAAGCTAAACTGTGAGGAAACAAGATCAAACTGCATCCCAAGATCCATGTGTTGGCCATACACATCACTAACACTAAACGACGCTTTAAAACTTTTCTTCCTACTATCAAATCTAAGCTTTGCATCGTTTATTGACACGTCAGCAATGTCAATTCCATGATACACTCCAATCCCAGCCTTTTCGTATTTCAACAGGTCTCCTCCCTTTCCACATCCAAGATCCAACACCGAGTCTCCTCTCTTAACATACATCCTTATCAAGCATGCTTTGATAAAGTTGTTTGTGTTTCTTATGTTTATTGCTTTACTCTGGCTTCTTCCTCCAAGTCCTTTATCCTTTATGCTGTTATAATGCTCTTTGATTTCTATCTTGTGCTCATCCATTAGAAAAGGCTCTCGCATTTTTTCATAATAATATTTCATCAATCACCTGATATTATTGATTTAATATGAAGTAGATAACAAATGAAATGCATCACATGAATAACATGCTTAATAATTAAGCCTACTTCTTTTTCACAAGAACTTGCGATCATTCACTTTGTCATCGCACTTACTGTTCTCAAACACACGCAATAGATGCTTGACACAGCCATCACTCAACATGCCTAGCATCTTCTTCACTTCTTCATGTTTCTTTGCACTTCCAGCTCTTTCACTATCAATGCATCTTTCCATACCACTAAACACTTGAACCAATGAATTAAATGAAAACATTCTTTTTTCTTTGTTAGGCACATCTTGGCCATTTGTAATGCCTACACTCGCTTCCGCTTTATTTTCTTCACTTACTTGCATTATAGGCACATCTAATACTTTGTTTATAGATTCATCATGTGGTGTATCCATAATTATCATCTGCGTCTTATTTCTTGTGGATCTTCTCAAACTCTTCACTCCTTTCTTACTCATCACTCCCTGATCCATTAGCCCTGTCCCATACAAAATACAAATATTTTACAAGACCTTGCACATAATCTTCTCAAAACAAATAAGTCGTTTATTATTTCATCCGCAAAGCAGTACATTTTTCTACAAAGTTATCAAACTCAAGGTCTATCTTCCTCTTGATTGAGATGTGCATGGAAATATTAAGCACATCCTTCAAGTTCAGTGCATTCGTAGAATACGGCACATTCTTCTGAGGAGCAAGGTTTTCAGGTATGTACGACACCAAGCACAGCGTCTTCTTCTGAATCCTGTCGTCATCAAAATAAACAAAGTCGTATATTGCAAAGCACGGCACATTATCTTGAACATTAGACGAAAACTCCTCAAATATCCTCCGCAGCTCCTCTACTGTGTACCTCTTGTTGCCACCCACCGCCTCTGCACATCCTCCGCTCTTTACAATCGACAGAGAAGTGGGCTTTTCTTCTGAAAGGCTCAGTATGGTGTACCTCTGTACTCCACTCATTATCTTCTTCAACTCGGCTCGCACAACATCAATACCTGGAATAGTTATGTCCATTTCAGGGGTTCATATTTCCATGATTAAACCATGTCATTGCTCGTTCATCAGATGCTGTTGTGCTATCAATCGAATTTCACCTGGTATACACATCTGCAACCCCAACATATGCCAAGGAAAATAGCCGAGGAACTCAAAAAATGCATGAATGATATAAGAAAATATGTTGAAAGCAGCAAGCCGCCAAGAGAGCAGATAAACTTGAAGAAAAAGAAAGTCGGGCTCTTGGGAGGATGTGTCAAGAAACATCGTTTGCCATTCAAACATGCAATCAGAATGATAGAGAAGCGTAAAGAAAAAGTAATTGCAAAGCGTGAAATGCTGGCATCCATAGGCGTGTCTAAGAAAAGATCGAGATAGCACATTCAAATGACTCTGATGTATTCAATTGCATAATTGCATCTTGAATGATATAGACATGAAAAGCAAATAATGTAAATTAAAGTACACCAATCAGTGAATATCAAATCTAACCAGTGATTTTGTATGCGGTTGTATGAAGAAGATTTGTCAAATTGGATCTCCTTAATCTGCTTATAAATGAATTTCAGTGCAACATCCAGATGATTGTGGACGGCAATAAACAGAAGGCAGGCAAAGTCGTTGTAGTGGGAGATGGTGCATGTGGAAAGACATGCTTGCTGGAAGTGTTTAGGAGGAATCAGTTCCCGAAGGTTTACATTCCCACAGTAGTGGATAATTTTATAAAAGACATTGAGGTTGAAAAAGATAAGCAAGTCTCGTTGGCTGTATGGGACACCGCAGGACAGGAGGACTATGACACAATACGGCCTCTTTCATACAGAGAAACAGACATTGTGCTGCTATGCTACACAATAGAAGACAACAAGAAAATCTCAAATATATCAAGAAAGTGGCTGATGGAGATACGGAACTACTGCCCGAATTCAAAGTTCTTTCTGATAGGATTGAAAAAGGACATGCGAGATACCGAAGATCCAACATTCGATAAGTCTTCGATGGTGACTGAGGCAGAGGGTAGAGCATTGGCCGAAAAGATCAATGCATTGAAGTTTTTTGAATGCTCAGCACTTACAGGCGAAAATGTAGATCTTGTGTTCCTTGAGGCTGCAAAGTATATTTGGGACACGAAGAAAATAGCCTCAGATGCTGGATCATGCGGATTTCTTCCTTGTATTGGATGTTGTTACAGATAAGTGCTCCATGAATGAATAAAATAGCTAGTATTATTTCGCTCATTATTTTTATATATAAATGTATGCTTTATGTGCCTTGCCTTTCAAGGACTGTATGCTAAGTATCTAGGAATGGTTGATGCATTGAATGCCAAGTGCAGATAATATTTTGATCAGAGCTTCTTCATCACCTCCGTACTCTTTTGAAAACTCATCAATGCAACACATAAAAAACCCCGCAGACATGACCATGCACATAGAAAGCATTCTTCGCGCTTCCACACTGCAGGACACTTTCATTTTCGAAACTATCTCATCTGCAATTGATGGATCTTGCAAATCGCTCACTTTTATCATAAACTGGGGATTTTCAGCTCAGCATTAACATTACCATATCCAACCTGGGAAGTATATTTTTAGCACTGTAATAAATGTTAATGAATTACAAATGAACACACTGTGATAAATACACTACATAATACGTTGTATTATCATGCATCCTAAGCAACAACATATACCAAATCCCACTTTCATCTTATTTAATAAATTCAAACTGATTCAGATACTCAGGTACCTCCTCATCAGACAGCTCTTCAGAAATGATTGTAGGCGGCTCACTTTTATTTTTCAATGTAGAGTTCTGCCTGCATATCCCTACTTCCTCCTTTCCATTTATCATCGCACTCCAGCTTTCATGCGCCCTTTCAATCACTCGAATAGTCGCATCCTTATCCATGTACTCACCATTCAATGCAAACTTATTGCGTTCTTTTCCATCTGGAACCTTATAGTCCCTGAACCAGTTTATTGTTTCCTCAAGAAGCCCTCCAAACTCCCTTCGGACATCCTCGATTCCATTGATCTTGCTTGCCATCTCGTCCTCAAGATCAATAACAACAACCTTCCAATCACATTCACCCTCGTCAATCATCGCTATGCTTCCAATCACCTTTGCCTGATAAACCTCACCAATTCCCTTTCTCCTACGTCCTATTTCAATAACATCGACAGGGTCATTGTCTCCCTTTGCACCTGCATCCTTGTCAACCTCATTCGGATCCTCCCATGTCTGGGGAAGTGCTCCGTAGTTCCACAAATATCCTTTCATTGGAAAGACATTCTTCACAAACCTTGGCTGCCCTTTCTTAATATCCTGCATTATAGGATTAAAAGCTTCCTTCTTGCTTATCTCAAACTTTGCGCTCTCAAACCTTGGTATTTCATTCACCACACTCACCACGTCTCTTTTCCCACTCGTATACAATGAGATGTCATGGAACGGTGACACCACTCTTCCTTCGCATGCCACATATGCCTTAAATGACGCAGAATATTTATTCCCTAC
Organism: Ordospora colligata OC4; assembly: GCF_000803265.1. Taxonomy (NCBI): domain Eukaryota; kingdom Fungi; phylum Microsporidia; family Ordosporidae; genus Ordospora; species Ordospora colligata. Next base: position 28,271 of record NW_014575403.1, on the reverse strand, counting down.
ATTAAGTACCGTGTATGTTTGCATTCAATGGGTCGTCCTCCAAATGTTTTTATACAACCTGAAACAAAAGATCACTAATCATGACGTTTGACGTTTGAATCATAAAGCTGTCCTTTGTTAACATTGCACGCCATATCTAGAAATTATTTACTGCATCCAATCAGGTTTGAAGTGTTGCTGATGGTTCATAGAAAGAGAAACTTTTAGCTGGTTTTTGTTGTTAGCTGAGATCCTTTGTTCTTCTTTACTAACCCTCAATGAAATTGCATTTACTTTCTGCTTTTCATTCTTCACAACGAGTCTGCTTCTACTCGCATCTTCTTCACCCAATTTATCAAGTATCAGTTTCTGTGCACCTTTTCCAACTATCACTCTACCATCCTCCAATATCAAACTTCCACTGCTAGCTACTGTATTCCTGTGTTTTCCAGATACAATGTGCATCTTTAGACACTCATCCCCTACAAATCCTTCGTGGCACACATAGCAAGTATTGCTTTTTATGCACTCAATCTGATTATCAGTCATCCCATGCCCTTTGTAATGAGCATGATCAGCTTCAGCATCACAAAATATACATCTTACTGCATGTGTCTTTATATTTTCATTCACATTGATCCTTCGTGGATATTTGGCATCTGTTTCTTGAATTTCACTTCTCTCTGCATCTCTGCTTTCGTCGTCTGCTTGTATTTCATCGATTGTTGCTGGAGGCATGCCGTATATCTGTCTCTTCACATTTATTCCGTGAATTTCAGACAAGTAATGCTCCTTGATGTGGCCATCAACATCTATTTGGCACGCTGTGCATTTCATCAAAGGGTGCCAAGTCAATATTATACATACGCTATCTGATTCAAAAATCTCTTGCATCGAAACGCATTGAACTACTCATATAATCTGCATCCAAGTCTAGCATTGTAATTCATGCATATGATGTGCACTGCCTTATCAAAACATTGGACTCAATCGCATTAACGCCAAATGCACAGACCCTTTTAAATGGCAGGCTCCAGCATTCCACACAGAATAAGTGAACTCAAGGCAATATTTAGCGATCTCAAAGAGAACATCGACGAAAAGATGACGCAAAGGCCAAGAAAGGACTCGGTATTACTCGAAATATGTGCACCTGGATGCTGTGAACACAATGGATGCATAGAATCCACTAATAACAGAGAGATTGAGATCAATACGAACACTAGAGAACGAAATCGCAAGACATGCCGCATTCAGAATGCATCCGAGGATGGATTGCTAAATCCAGAGCATTATTTAGAAGCACATGAGGATATGATCAGAGAGATACAATCTCTAAAAGATAAGATTTATAGATTGGAGGCAATAAACGATGAATTGAAAAAAAAAGATTGTGAGATGAACCAGATTATTGAAGAGTATAACAATAAAATCAAGAAAGCAGAGATACTTGAGAATGAATGTCTAGAACAAGCAAAAATTGTATCAAGGCTAAGAAACGAAATAATCAATCTGAAGGGATCAACAAGAGTGCTCTGTAGGATCAAGCCAAGCACTGGAAGTAGTACTGGTTCAAGGATTGAGATGACAGACAGATGTCTTGAAATATTCGCGCATGAAAAGAAGCATAAATTTGAATTTGACAAGATTTTTGGGCCGGACGCAACACAGAGAAATGTATATGATGAAATTGCAATGATGGTTCAGTCTGTGCTTGATGGATACAAGATATGTGTGTTTGCCTATGGACAGACAGGAAGCGGAAAGACATACACAATGGAAGGGGATGAAGAAGAACATGGATTAGTGCATAGAGCAATGATAGAAATTGATAATTCGATTGCAATGATGCGCAAAGAAGGATGGCAATGCTTAAATACATGTAGCTATGTTGAAATATACAATGAGGAGATAATTGATTTATTTTCAAGCGAGACAAAGAAGATATCGATAGTTCATGATGGTGGAGACACAAATTTAGTGAATTGCACAATTATGAATGTCGGCAAGATATCAAGCGCTTTGAAAGTATTAGTGGATGCAAGCAAGAGAAGAAAAGTGGGCAGTACCGAATGCAATATTCGATCGAGCAGGAGCCATACAGTCTATATTTTGAATGTGAAGATGGAGAATACACTTATAAATGAAAAACGAGAAGGTTCTATGATCTTTATTGATCTTGCAGGCTCTGAGCGATTGAATTCATCGAAAGCTGAAGGCGCCAGACTTAAAGAAACACAAAACATCAACAAAAGTCTATCTGCATTAGGAGATGTTTTCAATTCAATTCTAAGGAAAGACAGCCACATTCCATTTAGGAATTCAAAGCTTACGTATCTGTTGCAGAGCTTCTTGTCAGGAAATTCTAGAACTGTAATGTTTGTTACTATTTCACCTGAAATGGAACATTTCAACGAGACAATATGCTCTCTTAGATTTGCAGATAAGATTGCACAATGTAAGCTTGGAGTGGCACAACGCAAGGCAATCAAGACCTTCATGAATGAGAATCAAAAATAAGTGTATATGCAGAACATAAGCAATTCAAGCATGATGAATGGCATTCCGATATGTAACATCTATTTTATTAGAATATAAAGCCAACCTATTAGTAAATATGTTTATTGGTATTGGCATAAACACTTTCAATAGACATCTATGAATAATTTGTGCTTCATATATGATAAATCAATACTATAAATCTAACATAAATGAGCAGATATAAAAGCTCAAGAGCGATAGAAGAAACACTGCTATGTATTTTATACTAAAGTATATTCATTTATATGTCGGACTACTGCCTTACATTTTGCTTTGACAGTTGCAAAACATTCTTGCATTGGTATCCTCCAGTGAATCGCTAACGCTCTTGTGGTTTGTCAATAGAAACTTCAGCTCGGTCTGTGGAAGCTCCTTGAGCCTCAAATACTCTTTAAGCACCTCATTCTGGAACTTTTTGTATGGAATGGCTGCTTCAAAGTATAAATGGTTCCTTGTTGATGTATTGTCGATATTCTCGTCACAAAGATAAAATTTATTCTTATCTGTCTTTTGCTCGTTCTTGCAGAATCCCTTGGATGCCATTTTCTCATATGTTATCAGATACGCCTCACCCAGCATCTCTCTATCTTTTATTGCCGGTCTGCTCTTGAGCAATCCATTCCACAGTGTGTTTTTCAGTCCAGCACTTTTGGAAATAAGCATTTTGACCCTGTGTGAAAACTGTGTTGGATTCTCTCCCTTCATGATCCTTACAGGCTGCATCCATCTTACCTCAGCCTCCACTCGCCACCTTGTCATAAGATAGAACATGTGTGTTGCAAAACCATTGACTCTTCTATTCCAATACGGATCAAAAAGGCCCCTTTTGAACTTTATTGCAACAGGACAGATCGCCACTCCAAGCTCAAAAGCCCCTTTCTGGAAAAGCACTGAAAATTTATTGTTAACACACGTCCCTTCTGGAAAGATCAGCATCGGTGCCTGTTGCGTGTTCTGCACATGTAACTTCAACTTCTCAACAACCAGTCTTCTATCTACTCTTTCACTTCGTTTGAAAGCAATCGAGCCGTTACGTGTTAGAATAAGCTTAAACAAAAATGAAAACAGACCTCCATGATTTTCAGAGACACATGCATGAGGAAATTTATAACTACTGAGAAGCATAAAGTCAAAAAAGGATGTGTGATTTGCCACATAAACATGAGGCTCATTCAACCTAACCTTTTCCCCAATATGCTTGATCTTGGCATTTGTTGACATCATCAGCGATTTGTTTATAAACATGAATGCACTATCCAGATGCTTGTTGTTTCCTGTGATTGTGTATCTCATCACCATCAAGCAGAATATAGCCATGCATGTTGTAAAGAATGTAAGTCTGACTGGAAATAAAACAAAATACCTTATCAGAAACGAAAATGTATAGAATATCCCACTTGAATCCATCTCGATCCCAGATATTGGCTGGAAGCATCTTGTAAAATCATCGCTTTCGAGTGTATGGCTCCCCATTGATATCATGTCTATTGCATCATGCAGAAATGTTCTTTTTCTTAAAGCCATTCTTTACCCCAAAGCACTCATTTATTTTTATTGGTTTAATCAATTTCAAAGCTCTACTTGCATAACCATATCACTGTGCATCATATAGATGGATTATTGTATTTTTAGCATAACGCATGTCTTATTAATCGCAGTGACAAGTTACATGCAGTGTTTTTTTATGTATAGCGACCTGTAGTACAACAGCATTACAGAAGGCTGGCCTATCACGCAAAACGTGCCCCAGAAAAAAAAGTTTGCCAAGGATGGAAATCGTCTCTTGAACGACTCGGTTATGTGTATGAGAGGAATCTGGATAAGCATGGTTATGAAGAACCATCCAGTAAATTTCTTTATCGATATTGAGATGACATATTCATGCACAAGACCTGAAACCACAAACACCATAATTGCAGCCTTGTCTCTGGACACGCCTTTGCCGATCATTGCTGAGTAAACATGCTTCTTGAGCCATATGTACACGGGTCTATTCCACAATGCCCAGAACTCCTTTGCTGACGATGCATTCCACCACTCTTGATAGAAGCATGTGTCATAGAACAATGTTATTTCTGCAATTGCTTCAAGAAGGCAGTAGAAAACTGTGTAAAAAAACACGAGAAACAGTATGATTGTGCTTATTGAAAAGTTGATTATGTTCTCAACCACTGTTGTTAGATCACTGAATCCTGCTATTCTATATATGCTTGGAATTGCATACTGGTCCATTACAAATACAAAAAGAAGAAATCCAAGCGCTAGTTGGGCAAATCTCCACATGATTTTTCTGATGTCTCTCCTAGTTCTGAGTGGGAATTCAAACTCAAAGCAAAGAGTAGGAACTGCCAGGAAGTACGAAAAGTGCTCTAGTGTAGGTGGTACATGATTTGCGCCAGACTTTCGTTTCGATTCTCTATTTACAAGATGAAAAGATATCAGTTTGGCCATGCAAACAATATCGAATATCATTGACCATCCGGATGAGTATATATGCTTTATATGTTTTAGATTTACATATGCAATTATAGTCTCCATGATAATAATGTTGATGTAGATGTAGTAAACTGGCTTCTGATTGGTTGTTTCGATATAAAATCCAATGAATGATCGTGTTAATGAGATTGCAATGGTGATGATAAAGCAGATGCATTCTGAGAGGGAAAGCGTCTGCAGCGGAAGAGACATCAGAAACCCAAATTCCTTGTTGTTGTCTATTATGAACCTTCCAACACTTAGAAATGTAATAATTATTGCCAAGTTCTTTAGCCCGTACGTTCTACTGTTTCTCCTACCTTTTAAATGAGACGAAGATGCCTTTATGGCATTACTCTTTCGGACAGGACGGGTAATGTCATCCATCGGGGATGTGATAAACACTTTAATTATGGTGCAATATCAAGGTATTAGTAATATGCAGCGCAGCTTAAACAACAGAGCATTTGACGTGTTGAGCAAAAACGACTTCGGCGAGATTCGAACTCGCGCTCCCAGAGGGAAATAGATTAGCAATCTACCGCGTTAACCACTTTGCTACGAAGTCTCACAAAGTGAATCAAATTGCACTCTGTTTCTGGACATATATTTATTCAAATTGCACTATCTTGCTGAAATGTATTTATTCAAATATATTCACATGTGTGATTGTTCTACATGTTTGGTTTATATGCAATTGTTAGTTGCTATGCATTAACTTATGATTATTTCATGAATCTCCCCATACGTCAGCCTCATGGTATCACTTATAATCATGTGTCAATTCATACGCCATATAGCATAATCACTTCATATACCATATCAAATGATTACTTGATAAATCAATTCATTGAAGGTTGCGCTGCCCTCATATGGCAAAATATTTCTGTGAGTTCTGTAACAAATCTCTTCCAAACGACAAGCCAAAAAGCAGGAAGATGCATTTCCAGGGTGCAAGACATAGCCTAATGCGAAAAGCATACTACATGGAAATCTTTGAGCAAGATAAAGTGACTGCCGAAATAAACACCATCCTAAAAAATGTAAAGGTCACTACTGGTGGTAGATCGAATACCGAATTCATTCTTCCACCTGGTATTTGCTTGAGTGAACTCCACATACCTGAAGAGCCTCTGGGATTTAAACTTCTGCCAGGATTTGATTTCAGCAATCCTGCAAACTTTCCTAGAACAATCGAAGAAGTTTTACAGAAATACCGATGAATAGCCAAATAAATGTGAAGCCCAGAGACACAATCGATAATTTACCCCCATGATGAAATAAAATGCATTGAATAGCATCCTTTATCAAATGACATCTGTGCATGATGGGACGATTCAAAGCTTTTTTGAGATGAACAGCAGAAGAAACCACAGATCGTTTGTAGCAGTGATGGGGGAAGGAGGAAAAGACAAGCTGGGACAGATACACAAGGCATTGCAGGACAATTCGTTTGGAACAGTTGGCGCAATAGTGTGGTGTCACAAAAACGATGTGGTGAAGAAAATGAACAAGGAGGCAGAAATAATGAAGAAGCAAAAAAGTAACTACGCCACAGATGAGTGTAATGACGATGTGTTTTCATTCATAAGATCAAACGAGATAGACTTTATTGAATATAAAGAAAGTGAAAGAATTCTTGGTAGAACGGTGGACATGCTAATTTTGCAAGACTTTGAAGCTTTGTCTCCAAATCTAATAGCAACAAGCATGGAGACAGTAAGAGGAGGAGGAGCAATCGTTTTATTGCTTGATAGCGCCACCTCAATAGAAGCTCTTGTCTCTCGTAGGACTGATGTTCATCTCGAGATTGGCAGTGCTGAAGAATTCAAGCCAAGATACAACCGGAGACTGTTCAAACTGTTGATGAGTTCGAACTTTGTGTTGTTTGTTGATGAGCGACTGAATGTATTGGATATAAGTAATGTTGATCTCAAGGCAATGCATAATGATAATTCTGGTGAACGTTCAGTCGATGTAGCATGTGTGGATGAACGCCATGCTTTGAAAAGACTCAGTAAAACAAATGATCAGCTAGAAGTAATCAAAACCATCTTTGATGCTCTTGAGAGCTATAACGACCGAAGAATCGTTTCAATCACTGCATCCAGGGGACGTGGAAAGTCTGCAGCACTTGGGATCTCAATAGCACATGCAATACACACCGGAGTCATGCATATATTAGTCGCATCCCCAGTAGTAGAGAATGCTAAGACTGTGTTTGAATTCACAGTGTCTGGGCTTGAAGCACTTGGATATACAAAATATGTGGACTTCAAGATAATCTATCAGTTCCGAGGAAATCAAAGGCTTGTCCACAAAATACAGATAACAAAGACAAAAAAACAGATTGTGGAGTATTTCAATCCATTAGATGATCTCAAGAAGTACCCGGAGATGATGGTGATTGATGAAGCAGCAGCCATTCCACTGACATCTCTGATGAAGCTTGTGAATCCTAATCTTGTTGTGATGGCAACAACAATCAGCGGGTACGAAGGAACAGGAAAGGCATTTTCTATCAAGCTAACTGAATTCCTCAGAAAAAGCAGCATGGATTCAAGCACATTCATATATAAAGAAATATCAATGAAAGAATCAATAAGATACGGTGCCTGTGATCCAGTGGAACGTTGGCTGTATAAGGCTCTGTTACTTGATGTATCTGCGCCAAAGATTGAAGGATGTCCTGCGCCATCTGAATGCAATCTTTTCCATGTTGATAGAGATGCATTGCTTTCTGGTAAGGCATCTACTGAAAAATTTCTGAACAATACATTTTCTCTGTTTGTTTCCTCGCATTACAAAAATAGTCCGAACGATCTTCAGATTCTTGCTGATTCACCACGGCATGAAGTATTTACACTTTTGACGCCGATGAAGGATGGTGGAAAGGAGCTTCCAGGCGTAATGTGTTCGATTCAGATTGCATTTGAGGGCAAATGTAAACGAACAGGCCATCTTAGAGAAGGTAATCTTATACCATGGGTTGTCTCTGAGGAGTACCTTGACACATCGTTTCTGGAGAGATATGGGATTAGAATTGTCAGGATGGCAGTGCACCCTGAATATGCACGAATGGGATATGGAACTATGGCATTGAAGCTGTTGATTGAATCTATTTCTAATAGTGTACTGGATAAACTGAATAAAGATACAAGGAGTGGTTTAGATGATCCAAATAATCAGCCAGTGATGAGGATTCGGAATAATGTAGAAGGAAAGATTCTATTACATGGGATGGACGAAGTCATATTCCCATATGTAGACTGGATCGGTGCATCCTTTGGGATTACAGAAGGCTTGCATAGATTTTGGTCAAGAAATGGATTTTTGCCTATTTGCATAAAGCAAGCGATTACTCACGAAACAGGAGAACATTCTTCTATATTCATTCGATCACTGGATGTATTTGAGAATTCATGCATTAGATCATACAATAGAATGTTTGTGCACAGATTCATTAGGCTGCTGTCTAGTAGTTTTAGGCATTTTACACCAACTCTGTCTCTTTCATTGATAGAAATGAATGCAAAAGAGCATGAAGTAAAAGTGCCAATGCAGCTTTTTTACGAAAGCGACGTGCCAAGAATGAAGCAAGTGGCAGCTGGGAAAGTGGATGTAAGCATCGCCATTGATCTCATACCTGAAGTGTCAAGATTGTATTTCAGTGGACATTTCAAGCAGGAATTATCGGTTCTTCGGAAATCTGTGCTATTGATGGTTGGGTGCCAGAATAGAAGCATAAATGAAACGGCATTGTATCTTACGCTTAAGCCATTCCAAATTTCAAATATATTGGCAAAAGTATTAGAAATTCTTATTGAAAGCATTCAAAAGCACACATATATTAGCAATATTGAATCCAATGAAAGATAAATAAAACATGATGCTAAATCTTGTTTATTGTATGAACTCCCGAGGCAATAAATACCATGGTTCACATGCGTTGCAATCCATGGAGATCTTTAATCAATCAACAAAAGCTTTGGTTTCAATGCAAATGCCTGGACATCTTTGACATATTGAAGAAATTCGGCAGCAGTATTGATGCAGGAATCCTCTATTGGTCCAAATGAGTGTCCAAATGACATCTTTCCATCGGCATCAAATACAAAAACCTCCTCTTCATAGCCAAATGAACTACTTGCATAAAACATCGTTCTCAAAGGAATGCCAGAGTCTACCAATGCCAATAAAGCAGCATTCACAGCACAAAACAACGTGTTCCTTATACTTCCTGCTACATTCAATACTATTTGGATTGTTTTCCCACCATCCAATTCAAGAATAATATACTTCGACAAAATATTCGTCACAACACTAGAGAAGTACTTGTCATATATTCTTCCATTGATAACCACAGGGTCTTTCCATCTAACATCGAGTGCTGCTTTTGAAGGATCGCTGTTCCTTTGAGTACCATCCAGAGGGCCATGTACTACACAAAACACCGTTGTGCCATCATAAGATAATTTCGATGATCCTGTGCACAAAGGCACCACAGATACTGCAGAGTCGATTTCCTTCATCCTTCAACAATTATTAAGGGCTTCCACATCCTTATCACACAATCACACACGCATAAATTTAATCCATCTATTTGAACATCCAGTTACACAAGAATCACATCTGGCCATATCCAAACTCTCTAGGCGAATACTTTCTAACTCTTTCGCTCTTTGCAAGCTCACGGTATTGCACATAATACTTTCGAGAAAGCTCTGCATAATAGGGCATGTCCAGCTCATCCATCGCCCTTATCAGGTCTTCTCCAGTAATCGTCTTTCTTGCCTCAGACTCACATATCTCCTTGGCCCTGCATGTTATTATTGCTATAAACTCACTGGCAGACTTCTGCATTATTTCCTTTGCATCTTTAGCAACCTTTGCATCTCTAGGAATGGGTTTCTTCATTATCTTTGATATATTCGCTATTGGAAGCGTTCTGTCCGTAGGTTTTAGCCTTGATCCATAATCTTCCATTGCATTTGGCTTCACACTCACTTTTATACATAGGTTTTATTTTCGTATTCAGGTTTCAAAGGCATAACCAGTTTCATATTGATAAGGATGATGCATGTTAGACATGATGTTTTGTATGTAAATAGTCAAGAAATATACACCAAAAACTACATTAGCTATTCATCATCCATCCTATACTTTTACTAACATTTTTATTCTTATTCACAAATCTACATTCAGCATATTTCATAGTAAACTATTTATTTGTCAAAGTTGATCCTAGGCGCAATGTTCATTGCCATAAGCTCTTGAAGAAGAAGCTTGAATGCATACGGAATCTCAACCATGCTTATATCCGTTGTATTGTTGCAACCTTTGCATTCATTCGTTTTGTTTCCTCCCATTGCAAGAAGCCCACACACATCACACACATAGCACGAATATGCATCACTAACATCCATAAGCCTTTCCTTCAAAAATGCAGATGCTCCATGTGAGATTATGCAATCTCTTTCCATTTCTCCAAAACGCAGTCCTCCATCCCTTGATCGACCCTCAACAGGCTGCCTAGTAAGAATTTGAAGAGGCCCTCGTGCTCTTGCATGAATCTTATCATCAACCATATGCTTAAGCCTCTGATAATATGTAGGCCCAAAGAATATCTGCGCCCTAAGCTTCCGGCCTGTCATTCCATTGTACATCACTTCCAATCCCCTCTGCTGATAACCATACATCTTCAAACGTGCAGATATCTCATTCACTGTAAGCCCACTAAATGGCGTAGCATCTCCCTCCGTTCCATCCAATGCACTAACCTTTCCAAGAAGACATTCAATCAGATGCCCTATGGTCATTCTACTTGGAATCGCATGAGGATTTATTATTATGTCCGGAACAATCCCATCTGCAGTAAACGGCATGTCTTCTTGCCTCAGCGTGATCCCAACTGTCCCTTTCTGTGCGTGTCTGGATGCAAATTTGTCTCCCATCTGTGGAATTCTTCCAGACCTGATTTTCACTTTTGAAAGCTTGTATCCTTCTTTATTTGTAACAATCACCGTATCCACTATTCCTGTCTCTGTTCTTCTCATAGCAGTGCTACTGTCTTTATACACATAAACAGGTGCCTCCTTAGTGCTTCGCTCAGGATCAAGAATTGGCGTAATCTTACCAATCAGCACGTCATCTCCAGTAACCCTCATCCCAGGGCTGATGATTCCATCATCATCAAGCTTGTTGTAATTCAAGTTCTTCATCCTCAGCACTGCACCTCGCATAGGTTTACAAAACTCTTCATTGATACCAGGCCTCGACATCGCCTCTTGGTCGGTATATGTTCTGTAGAAAAAACTTCTGAACAGCCCTCTGTCAATCGCACTTTGATTCATGATCACACTATCTTCTTGATTATATCCAGAGTAGCATGCAATCGCAACCATGGCATTCTGTCCAGATGGCAGCTCCTTGAACCGAAGATAGTCCATGCTTCGTGTGGTAACCAATGGCCTCTGAGGATAGAACAGAATATTGCTCAATGTGTCCATCCTTAGAAGAAAGTTTGTTGCATAAATGCCCATTGCCTGCTTTCCCATTGCACTCTGATAAGTATTACGAGGACTCTGGTTGTGATCTGGGAATGGAATTGTAGATGCACAGATTCCCAAAATCAATGCTGGATGAATCTCACAGTGTGTGTATGAAACAGTCACTTCAGAGGCTCCCGACAACTCTCTCTGCAGTGCATCAGCATTCATTGCTATCATGCACATTTCTTCCTCCTCAACATCCAAAAACTCAATCAACCCTTCACTAACAAGGTTATCCCATTTCATTATCCCTCGTTCCACCTTTTTGATGATTTCCGGTGTTATCATAAGCTTGTTGTCTTTAACCACCATCAGTGGTCTGCATGGCCTTCCTGCATCTGATTGAATTCGGATCTCCTTCTCTTTAATGTCTCGGATAATGCTTACTTCTTTGTCCATTCCGAGGCTTCTTCTGAGTAACTTCAATGAACTAACCAGTTGTGTTGGATTCGAGTGAATTCCAACCCACATTCCATTCACAAATACCTTGGTCGCTCCACTAAACTGAAAGCTTGACACTTCTTCTAATGACTCAACTCCGCACTCTTGTAAAAACTCAATAAGAGGCCCTGCAGATACACCAACTGAAATGTAAACCATCAATGACAGATTCTTAACAAGTCCGCATGCCTGTCCTTCAGGCGTCTCAGAAGGGCAAACCACTCCCCAGTGAGTGTTATGTAATTGCCTTGGTGCTGCCAGCTTTCCTTCTTTCTCAATCGGAGTATTCACTCTTCTCAGGTGACTTATTGTCGAAACAAAGTTGTATCTGTTCAGTACTTGTGCCACTCCTGCTCGTGTTTGCATCGCCTTTGCCTGGTCTCCCCAATTTCCAGTTGCAAGTGCATACCTAAATCCTTGTGTAATAATACTCGCCTTCAGCCCAAGGGCAATATTAAATTCCCTTCCATTTTCAATGCATTTCTGCATATGCCTTGCTGTATCAACACATACCTTCTTAAACAGCATCCTGAAAAGAGATGCAAGGAGAGGCCCGTTCAAGTCAATTCTCTTCTTCCCATAATGGTCCCTGTCATCACACGCTCTTCTTCCCAATGCCACAAGCAGAAGCCTTTGAACAACGTACCCAATAAAATATGCTTTCTTAGTCTCACAGAACTCCTGCATCCCAATGTGTGGGAGCAGCTCCTTCGCAAGCAGCTCCTTTGTCAGTCGAATCCTCTTTTCCTTAGGTGTGCCTATCGGTGCGTATCTTTTCCCAATGTAATCAAGCGCCATGTTCTGGTCCTGTATAACAACTGCTTCTTCAACACTTTCCTTGAGCATTCCAAACATCTCCTCATCATCCTCATACAAAATATGATCAAGAATCTCTTTGTCTGACAAAAACCCAAGAGCCCTGTACAGAATAAGCAGTGGAATGTCTTGTTTCACAAGAGGCAGGGATATCCTTATAACCCCAGGTGACTTACACAGCTTCATAGACAGTGTGCTTGGATTCCTCGAGCTCTTTTCAGGCACAGATCTTATCTCCGCATAATGTGTATATGTTGCAGGCTGTGCCTTCTTGAACACATACACTGTATTGCTCGCCATTCTTTCCTGTGCAACAATCACCTTTTCAGACCCATTTACTATGAAATATCCTCCTTGCTCATACGGGCACTCTCCAATATCAATAAGGTCCTTGTCATGCAGCCCATGGGAAACACAATATGATGACCTCAGCATCACGGGCAACGATCCAAATGGAACTCTCGAATACTTGTGCTTATCAACTACACCCATTTCAGACACATTCTCCTTAACTACGTCAATAAAAAGTGGCGATGCATATGTCAAGTCTCTTGTCCTTGCTTCATTTGGAAACACTGTAATCGTCCGTCCATCAGACTCTGTATAAACTGGTGGCTTGGACACATACACCTGTCCAAACTTCACCATTATTTTCTTCTGCATCTCACTCCCTGCTGTAGGCGCAGACTGGATTATTATGGCAGGACTTTCGTCTATAACCTCCTGCATCTTTGTTTTGACGAACTGATCGAACGAATCCTGCTGCTGTCTTACAAGTCCATTTTGTTCAAAGAATGAAGATACCACGGCCCAACTATGCTCTTTAGTGAACTCGGGATGCATTGTATAGGGATCTGGTGTTTGTAAAAATATATGACAAGTACAAAGATCGCTTGTAAAATGGCTCTTGGGTGTATTGGTGCATGGGCAAAGTAATTTGTACAGAACATTCTTGTGTGTTAATGCACAGCAGGAATAATTTTTTAACAGGTGTGGAGATAAACCCCAAAAATGCAAAAGCAGATGCCTCGGAAGCTTTATATTCTTGTGCCTGATAAGCCAGCACAGATTCAGAATGAAAGTGCAATTGCAGCAAAGACAATTTCTTCTGTGATCAGAACATGCCTTGGGCCAAGAGCCATGCAGAAAATGGTGCTTACAAAGATCAATTCTATTGAACTAACGAATGACGGAAATGCGATATTAAGGGAGCTTGATGTTGCACACCCGTCTGCAAGGTCGTTGATAGAACTGGCTAAGACACAGGATGATGAGGTTGGGGACGGTACAACGTCTGTTGTTATCCTTGCAGCTGAGATTCTTGGGGAAATGAGAAATGTGCTGGACAAGAATATTCATCCAATAAAGATATGCAAAGCATTGAGCAAAGCACTTGAAATATGCATAAAGACAATTGAAAGTGCATCACTTTCATTGGACACATCGAATGACAGTACACGACTGATGATAATACGTGGAAGCGTAGCAACAAAGGTGTGTGGTGTTCTTAAGATCCCGATTGAAGAGCTTGCTCTTGAGACAGTGAAGAAGGTGTATTCTAAGGAAGACAATAAATGTGACCTTAAGACAAACATGAAGGTTGAGAAGATATTGGGGGGGAATTTCCTGGAGTCTGAAGTTTTAGATGGGGTGCTGATCAACAAGGAGATTATTCATCCTCAAATGCACAGGAAGATTGAGAATCCCAGGATAGTTATGATTGAGTCTCCACTTGAGTATAAGAAGGGCGAAAGCCAGACGAATTATGAGTTTTCGAAGGAGGATGCTTTTACAAAAGCACTTGAAGTGGAGGAAGAGCAGGTAAGGGAAATGTGCCGTGAGATACTTGCAGTCAACCCTGATATTGTTGTATGTGAGAAGGGAGTTAGCGACCTTGCATTATCAATTCTGTTTGAAAATAACATTACGGGACTTAGAAGGATGAAGAAGACTGACATGTCTAGGCTTAGTAAAGTGTGTGGGGCTAGGATAGTTAACAGAGCTGAAGATCTTGATGAAAAGCATGTTGGAACGCTTTGTGGAAGTTTTGAGTATGTGAAGCATGGGGAGGAGTATTACTGCAAGTTTAGTAAGTGTGCCAATCCAAAGGCATGTAGTGTGATAATACGAGGACCTACGAAGGATATCCTGAATGAGCTTGAGAGGAATTTTATGGATGCAGTCAAAGTTGCAAAAAATATTTTTGTGAGTCCAAAGTTATGTCCTGGAGGAGGTGCTATGGAGATGGCGATGGCAAGGGCATTGAAAGAAAGCATTGGAAAGGATGAGGCAGAAACCGAGGTGTTTTCAAGGATGGCGTCTGCACTTGCTGTTATTCCTTCGATACTGCTTGAGAATTCTGGCGTGTTTAATCCGATGGAGGCGATTACTGTTTTAGAGCAGAAGCAGAAGGAAGGATCGTTTTATGGGATTGATGGAATAAGTGGGGAGGTTGTTGATACGAGAAGCATTGTGCTTGAACCGTATGCAGTTAAGAGCCAATGCATTAAGTCTGCAGTGGAGGCTGTTTCACAGCTTCTGAGGATTGATGGAATAATTGAAAGCAAACATTGAATAAAGTATAAGGTTATGAATTTGTAAAATGTCTGTGAATGTTGCTAGATGAATGTTTGGAAAATGTGGGTGGATGAAGTCGTGAACTAGTAGAGGATATAGTTGAAAGTAATTGATGACCAGTGTATTCGACTATTGATTATTGCGGTATTGATACTTATACTTGATGTTTTTGAATGCCATGTCCAAGTCTAGCTTAATACGAACTCACGATACAAAGCTAAAGAGACAGGCACAATATGCCCATTGTGATTGCATAGATGATTTTTATGCAAGAAAACATAAAGGAAAAGATAGATTCCATTGATGCACTGATGAGAAGAATGAACGGAGATGAAAGGGTTTCTGTGGTGGATGTGTTGAAGGAGGAAATACATAAGCTCAGGCGACTTAATGAGGAGTATAAAAGGATACTAGATGCTAAGAGAGTGGTACATAAGGATCAGCTTCAGAACAAGATAAGGTACTACTTGAAAGATGGATCAACTTATGTTGTGAAGAGTAACCAGTACAGATATCTTTACGATGCAAAAACTAAGGTTGTAACCTATGAGTTTGCAAATGGACAGATTGAAAAAACTTTTCCATCAGGATTGAAAGAAATCAGGCACCCGGATGGAAGTATCACGATAAGAAATGGGCCTAATGATCATGAATACATTAAATGACATATGATATTTAATCGAAGCAAGTAAAGTTTGCCTTGAAGAAGTCTTGGCCAAATGCCAATATGGAAATAGTTCCCTCTTCTCCTCCTGAGCAGTACATTGTCCCACCAGGATGAACATCCACGGAGTTTATTGTTCCAAAGTGTGTGCTATATGACCCTATTTTTTCGCAAGTAACCACATCAAAGAAGTTTGTGTCGAATGAGGACTTTCCTTTTGTTATTGTGACATCTCTTGCATTGATTCCACCAACACAGATGGCCTTATCGTTTGTATTGAAAACAACTGCACAGTTTACAGGCTCTTCACATGCAAATATTTTCTGGACGGATAGATCGGTAAAGTCGACTATTTTCGATTGAGAATCCATCGATGCGGTGATGAAGAAGCTCCTGCATCTGCTTGCCCGCATTCCGTTTATTTTTGATGAGTGTATCTTTGATTTCTTGATTACTTCAGTCTTTCGAAGATCAACTGCACTGACATATCCTGATGTATCTGAATACACTATTGTGTTTTCTGAAGAGTTGAGCAGGATCTTGACTGGAACAGATGACGGTGAAAACACTTTATTTGCAACTCCTTCTCTTAGATCGAACGATGATATCTGCGGCTTTACTCCCATAATATCGTCATTACACATAAAACACACATTTCCATCATTGCAGAAGTCAAGCGCCTTGACAACCACATCTACAGATGCCTGGCACCTGACTTTTCCTGTAACAACATCCCAATGTATGATTGTTTGATCTGCGCTTCCTGTCATCAGTGATGTGCTCTTAATGTCCATAGCGATTGAAAAGATAGATCCTTTGTGCTCTTTGTATACGCCAAGCACCTCTCCATCCGTGCGGAGAAGAGTGCAAACTGAATCCTTACCTGCCGTGTAGATAAGGTCTGCATCGTGATTGAACCTGATGTCTATGATAGGCCGTTCATGGCACACTATGTTCATAAAGTAGCCATTCTCTTCATTAAGCCTGGCATTCATCAACCCCCATATCTGTGCCTATGAAATATAAGTAAAAATTTCATAAAACTTCCAGAAATATCAGAGTAACTGTTTGGCTTAGCTTTGAGGAGTATGATTTTCAAGGCAAAGTAAGTATTTAGAATAAGAAAGCGTTGTGATATAATATGCTTATAAATTGGTTTATTTGATCACTCGATATCTATTGATTGCCTCAGAGTATAGCTTTTCTGCTTTTCCATCAAATACAAGAATGTCTGCAATCACTTCTAGGTCTCCATGCTTCAAGGGAATTGACAAGATATTCAATTTCTTTATGTATTCCAGAATATCATCTATCGTTGGATTTGCTTCATACTCTGGTAATGTCTGTCCATCCTCAGATGTAGTGTTTTTTTCGAGGTACAGCAGAACTATTTCAAGGATCTTGGATACACATTCGAAGTCGACGTCGTTGTCATGGAACCATGTGCCTCCTGTTATTTCCTCTGATGGCGTCTCGTCGTATAAAACATACATTTTCCTGTTGTTCTTCAAACACTTGACTGATTTAATGATTCTCTTTGCTTCCATGCTTCGGAGAACTTTTCCAATCAGAGTGTGCGGCATGTTTGTTTTGTCCTTTATTGTCTTGAGCCACACACCTTCACCTCCATTTTGACTCACAAGGTTGTATATCATCAGCTCGTAGTCATCGCCGCTTATTCCTAGAGACTTGTAATACAAAATGCCATTTTCTCTGAACAAGCTTATTTGTTGATGTTTGAGGCATGCGTTAAGTTCTTTAGCGATCTCAGTCTTTGAAAGTAGTGGGAAGTTTTGTGTGATCTCTTGTTCTGTGACGCCCTTTGCATGATTTTTTATGAATTCTAGTATGCCTTGCATGATGGGATTGAAAATCAATCTATATCACTACTTGGATGGCCTGTGTCATTGATGTTTGTAATTTTATTTTTCTTATGCTGGATTCTTCCCTGCCGCCTTTGCCTAGTTTTTAATCCGCCTCTTTTTGTGATCTTTCTTGCCAAAGGGATTAGTAGAGGAGATTCATTCTTCTGAGGAGCATGTTCAAGATTATCCAGGATCTCCTGCATCTGCTTGTACAGATCTATCTCAAAATTACTTTTGCATATATCGAATTTTACAGCAAGTGCGACTTTGCAACATATCTTTCTAAGCATTTTTTCCTGGTTGGTGAGTGTTGCAAGAGACACGAGCGAATGTTGTAGAAGCAGTGGATATCCGTATTTTTTTACTCCGTATTTTTTTATATCGGATGGCATATTCTTGATTAATGAGGAGATCGTTTCAACTTCTGCCATGAACTTGAAGAAAAGATCTTCTTGAAGAAGGTTATGTAGATTTTTGAAATTAAATTGCAGAGTGTTCATGGATGCTCTTGATTTTTTGAAGTGTACCTGTGCTTCTTCTATGAGTATGATGAGTTTTTTCTTGTTTTCCAGATCGATTGATCTGTATGTGTTTATTATCATTTCTGCATCCATTGTGAGAAGAGAAGATGGTTCTGTATGTTCATGAATGCAGGCGTTAGAAAGCACTTCAAGGATATATTGAAGAGATTCCTGAGATTCTAAGCATGTAAGATCGTACTCAAGTGAAAGAAACGATTGGATTTTGTGTTTAGCGGAGTGTAGACTTTCTAAATTGTGTTTGTATTCTCTTAGGTCCTGATCCATGCAGGGATGGGCTGGGTTTGATATTGATGGATGACGAATGGATTTGATTGTATGGTGAATAAATGATAGTGTAATTGAAGAGATGATGATAGTGTAATGTATTTGAAGATAAGTGAGCTGAATACAATAGAGGTGATGCGAGTAAAGATAAGTGAAGTGAAGTGAACTGGATACAATAAATAAATAAATGTGAAAGATAATAAAGAAAAAATGAAATGAAAGCAATGGAATAAGACAATGTAAAACATTAATGCAATAGAAGTGATAACACAAAGATATATTAGAAGAGCATTCGTGTCATTTTTGTTGATGGTGATGAAGCCCATTTTAAATGGGCTTTTGTAGTGTAGTGGTTATCACGCATCCTTCACACGGATGAGGTCTCCGGTTCGATCCCGGACAAAAGCATTCTGTTTTGTCAGAATGAGTAATTATGAATCGCATATTATTTAAGGCTTATATATTGTTAACTACTAACATGTGTTACTGTGTGGAGCATAAAACAAAGGTATACACAATACCCATGGACTTTGATTTCAGAGAGCCAAGGTTGTTTATACATGACCTGATACATAAGACAAAGATCGGCAAGGAAGGGGCACGTGAACTACTCGAGAAGGAAATGACAGACAAGTGCATGTATGATCTTTATGTACATCTTGCAGAAAAGGGAATTGTAAATCCAAGCAAACAGTGCCTAGAATCTTTGAAACAGATGAAGGAAGCAAGGATTGCAGAGATTGAGAGTGAAAGGCAAAAGGATGTAGAGAATGAAAGCCATATCAAGGAGATAGATCGTAGAATTGCAGAATTCTACTGCCAGACGATGGATATGAAGAAAGGGGTTGAATGGACTACAAAGATAATGCGAGATGATGTGTCATTGTCGCTCCGAATGGATGTGTTTTTGTGTAGGATTCGGATGGGAGTGATCATGGGAAGTAAAAAAGTAATTGAAGAGAGTGCAGCAGAGGCGATGGATGCATGTGAGAGGGGATGTGATTGGGATAGAAGAAACAGATTCAAAGTGTACAACGGATTGCTTTGCTTGATGCGTGGAAAGTTTGATGAGGCGGGAGTGATGCTGAGTGATTCGTTGCCATCTTATGATGCTGGTGAGGCTATGGATTACTGGCGTGCAGTAAGATACGTGATTTTCTGCGGAGCATTAACTTTTGAACGCCCTGATCTTTTAAAACGGATTCTACAGAATGCAGATGTTGTTGGAAATAATGAGGAAGAAGGCATGAGAATTATCAGATCGCTGCATGAATGCCATTATTCGAACTTCATGAAGGAGTTGTGTACATTCTGCACAGTTATAAGCGATGATGTGTTTGTTGGAAAGTATGTGAACATGTTTTGCCGCGAGATGAAGTTAAGGGTATATGAGCAGGTACTTGAAAGCTATCGATCGATGCATATTGAAAGGATGGCAGAGACTTTTGGATTGGGCGTAGAATATGTTGAGAACGATTTGGGGGAATTCATAGTTGAAGAAAGATTGTGGAGCCGAATAGATAGGGTTGACAGAGTGATTGAGATGAAGGAGCGTAGCAGCGTGGATGTTTCTAGTATGATTACTGAAGGAGATGATGTCATTCGCAGGATAAAAAGGTTTGTTAAGTAAATAAACGTGTGTTTGTGATGTAATGTAGAGGATTTAATCTATTGACTAGTCTTTGTATATATTTGCCTATAAAAAGCATAGATGTTAATGTATATGATGTATTCTTGGTGCAATGTAATTGGAGGTTTTCTCCTTTTTAGCTATTTGTTGCCTGAGATGCATGGGTGATATGGAGAATAGTATGGATACAAAGATTCTCAAGTTTATCCAAGGCAAGAAGGTAATAGGCATTGGGACTGGCACAACAATATCAAAGTATATAAATATACTGCCTAACACAGCAGTTTATGTTCCTTCTAGTATTTCCACGACATTGCAGTTAAGCAAGAATGGACTCACAATTTCTACGGCATTGGTGCATGAGCAGATTGATCTGTACATAGATGGCACAGATTACTTTGATAGCAATGCAAATTTGATAAAGGGACTTGGTGGCGCATTAACTAAAGAAAAGATCATTTGCTCAGCATCTAAACAAACGGTGATAATAGCCCAGTCGTATAAATATAGACAGACATTTGATGGATGTTTTGTTCCGATTGAGGTTATTCCGATGTCTCTCCCGAGGATTCTTTCTATCATTAGTAAAAGAGGATTGGGATATATTTTAAGAGAGGATAGCCGAAAGATAGGACCTGTCATGACTGAACTTGGAAACTGTATTGTTGATGTTGAGTATGATAAGGAATTTATAGATTCATGTAAAAATATTTGTGGAGTGGTAGAGCATGGATTCTTTGAGTCCAATGGATTCATATTGATGGTTGAGAAAGATAATTGCGAGTAAATGCTATGGATTCATTCATCAAGTATATGTATTTGTTGAAAGTTTTAACATAAACCTGTGCAGCTCAAGCCCTTGAATGGGATACTTTTGTGTGTTTAGCAAGAAGGGCCTGCTTGTACATGAAGAAGGAAACAGACCTGATAACTTGAACCAGATGATAATTTCGCTGGACATTTCAAAACTTGGTGGATTGAGAAAAGTCAAAGACCAACTGATGGAGTATGAGATAAAAGGACCAACAGTGTATCTGAGTGTTTCTAAGGAAGCTAGTCTTGAAGAAAAGATCAAAGCATATCTTGGAATTAATAATGAGAAGCCAAGCGCACTGAATCTTAAATATCAAAAGAAGATTGATAGAGAAGGAAAGTGTGAGGATGTAGAGAAAGAAGATGAACTTAACTATTCCGAAACATCGAGTGTTGTGGGATCCTTTGTTGACAGTTTTAAGAAGACAGCAATCAGGAAGGCTTTTGGATTATTCAAGAACCAAATAAAGGTGGATGAGTTGAAAGATAAGATGAGAACGCATTTAATAGGAAAGAATGTGAGCTACCAAATTACAAATACATTAGTTGAAAGTGTAATGCTTGAGCTGAACGAGGATGGTTTAGAGTATGTTTCTGAAGAAACATTCAAGAATAAACTTGCAGAGGTTTTAGGCAAGTTGATTCCATCTGTAGATCATGACAGGATGCTAAGTGGAATAAAAAGTCACAAGGGTGTGTTTTCTATATGCTTTGTTGGAGTGAATGGAGTTGGGAAAAGCACATCGCTTGCGAAGATATGTTATTGGCTATTGCAGAATGGATTAAAGGTTTATATTGCAGCCTGTGATACATTCAGAGCAGGTGCAATTGAACAGTTAAAAACACATGTGGAGAGATTTAGAATGGGAGGACATTCAGTAGGATTTTATGAAAAAGGGTATGGTAAGGATGATGCGTCTGTTGCAAGATGTGCGGTACAAGAAGCTCAGCATGAAGGTTATGATGTTATACTGATTGATACAGCTGGCAGAATGCATAACAAGAAGAATCTAATGGCTTCATTGACAAAGCTTATGAGAATTAACAAACCCAACCATGTTATTTATGTAGGTGAGGCATTGGTTGGATCTGATAGTCTTGATCATGTGAAGGAGTTCAACAGAGCTGTTCATGATGCAGACGAGTCCATGGAAATCAACAGTATCCTGCTTACCAAGGTTGATACGGTGGATGATAAGATTGGGCAGATACTGGATATGACCTTTACTTCGAATGCACCTGTTTTATTTTTAGGAATGGGGCAATCGAATGCAGATTTGGCAAAGATAAGTTCTGATGATATTGTGAATAGTCTTATGTCATAACTTTATTATGTACGTTCCTGTTTAGAAGTGACATATAAATTTTTAGTGTTTTTACTTACATGTGTTGTTTAAATAGTTGAGCTTGGTAAGCTTCAATAAGATAAAAAAGATTTATATTGAAAGCGAAATAATTTTATTCAGATTATGCCAATGTTTGATGCTATCTGGAGTGCAACACCATCCTCTGCAAACCTGACGTATGCTTTCTTGCCATGCTTGTTTATGAGTGTGTTGACCTTTTTGATTTTTGCAGAGTACAGTTCAGCGATTGCCTGTTTTATTTCTGGTTTAGTTGATGTCTTCTTGACGTAGAAGACCATCGTGTTGAACTGTTCCATACATCGTGCGGCTTTTTCTGTTGATATTGCATACAGTACGATGTCATGCGGACTGTTTGATGCGATCTTTGGGACTAGCCTGGTAGTTCTAGAGGTTTTCTCAAGGGTATCCATTGGGGCAATAGCGAGTGATAATTTTTGTAGATGAACATAATGTAAGATAAGATATGGATTGGGAGTATTTGTAGATGTTGTATGATGTATGCAAGATATGGATTGAGAGTGGAATAAGTGAATTGGTTTCTGTTAATGTACAAGTATACAAAGATTATGTGTACAAGTGGAAGATTATTTATAAGGTGTATGGTGTTATCTAACACATAATGTGAATGAATAAATATCCTATGGTATGAATGAGTAAATTAGTTCATAATGTGAATAAGAATCTGTTATACATAAAACAACTAATTGATTATCTATGTAATATAAGATGATGTGAAGTGTGTAGTAAAATATCATGAATAAAGATTATTGAAAGTGTTAGGTATTTTGACCGATACTTTTTGGATGAGCCTCTGTAGCGCAGTGGTTAACGCGTTCGGCTGTTAACCGAAAGGTCGAGAGTTCGAGTCTCTCCAGAGGCGTACTCTTTTGCTCCGCATCACCCATGAGCTACCTGAATCACTGAATTACACTACACATATAAAAATAACATTTTCAATAAATACTTAGTTGTAATCGCAATGGAATCCCTCACAGATGAATCCAAAAGACATGCTTGTTGACAAGGTCGACATATTTTTCTTATTGAAGCAGCCAAAACTAGTTACAAGAAAGGAACTTGCTACTCTTTTGCCAACACAGTCATACGATGATTATCGAGCAAATTACTACAGAAGACGCGTTCCAGAAGTCTTCGATATAAATATTACAAAGGAATGGTTTGTCTACAGATACTTAGATTCTTTCTATGACGAAAGAAAAAAATCTATATTCAATATACACACTTTTACAAAGCCTGATGTGTGCATAATAGTTAAAGGTATGGACGAAGATCTTCCAGGTACAATTCTGCATTCATTGCCTTCGAAATGCTTGAGCATCGAAAGACTTTGGATTCAGCAACAAACATGCCAGAACAGATTATCAAGGATGTGCTATATTATACTGAAGAAGGGATCTGATATTCATGGATCAATAGAACTTATGAAGTCTGCTTTGGAAGCACATCCGAATATTCGGTTTGAAATATTTGATGTTTCCGATGTTGAAGAACCTGTTATTTCATGCAAAGATACCGATTATGGCTCTGCTAAATCAATGTTCAGCTCATTATGCAAGATTTTCAAAGTTGATGAGGAAGAAATTCTCAAAAGATATACAACAAACATTCAAACTCAAGGAAACACTATACATGAAAATGCAGCTGTCTTTTTCTGCAATGCACTCAAAGATGTTTTTCTTTATTGCTACACATGTGCACACCAATATGACGATCCTCTTGAGATGATGATGGGATGTAGAAATCACAAGTCTACAGAAGCTTCAATTCGACGAAGAGAGTTTCTTTTAGAATACCAAGGACTTGGAGATATCAAGATAACTACAAAGGAAGAAGAAATTAATAAGATGATAACCATGGTAGAAGAAAATCACTACAAATGCGAATATTGTGGGAAAGGATTTAAAGAAGAGACATTCATATTTAATCATTTCAACAACAAGCATGAGGATGAAATCAAGAAGATTGATAAATCTATAGAAGAATTTAAAGAATTCCTTGATAGAGTTGATTGCTTTATGTTAGAAATGCTTGATGGGACAGACGATGACCGAGTTCCGAGATTTATTCAGCCAAGCATTAGGGATGAACGAGTTATATACGACATGGACCGCGTATTTAGTGGAGACATAGTTATCGGTAAATAGTTACTATAACGTGATGAACAATGACACATCTTGTTGTGTATCAGATTAAATACATTTCTAAACATATGTTCTACTGTGTATTTGATGTAAGAGGCATGCCCACCACAAACAATGAGCCAAAGAATTGCAGTATTTCCAACAAGGATGAACTTAAGAACGATGGAAATCAAGCACAAGAGTGCAGAACGAGGATATTCTCTGCTTAAAAGAAAAAGTGATGCATTGAAAACAAGGTATAAGGCAATAGAGGAGGAATATAGAGAAAAGGAATCACAAATAAATCAGAAGATCAGAGATGCGTTTTTCAAGCTTACAGAAGCAGAGTTTCTGGGAGCCAACCTCAAAATGTTCATACATGAATGCCAGAAGCAAAGCCTTTCTGTAGTGACTAAAGTTGAGCAGGTTTCTGGAGTGAGTCTTCCCTTGTTTGACCTTCAGAAGGAAAATATCAATCCGATTTTATTTCTTGACAGAAGTGGTCAGTCGTTGAACGAATGCAGAGCAAGTTTCATAGAAGTACTTGAAATGCTGGTTGACTTATGTGCGCTAAAGAATTCGTTTAAAATCCTGGATTATGTATTGATGAGCACAAACCGACGGGTTAATGCATTGGAGTTCAGCATCGTGCCAAGATTGGAAAGTACAATAAGTTACATAAACTCCGAGCTTGATGAGCAGGATCGTGAAGATTTCTTCAGACTCAAGAAGATACAGAACTTGAAAAGCAAAAGCATGGATTAATAACAGTCTTTTTATATCACTCGATGAATATTTGACACAGATTATAATGTGGACGAATATAGTAATACCAAATCTGTCATTATAAAATAAATCTTAAAATGGAGACCATGCAAAACTTATTAAATATGAAAGTGTTTATCATTTTATTACTTTGCTATAAGACAATAGCAAGTCAAGTAGTAATTGAGAAAGAATGCGAAGGCACAGTTGATGATTCGTTGTTTATATGTAATCCTGTCCAGAAAGATTCAACGCTACAGGTATGTCAAGAAGATGAGCAAGTTGTCAAGGATAATAAAATTGTAGAAAATGACGAGAATAAAGTAGATCAGATTCATACTCAAGATGAAATCGAAGAAATTAATTCAAAACAAATTATATCCTGCAAAAGAACCAAATCCAAAATAATAAGTTTCATTTCTGAGAAGTTTAAAGCATTCAGAAATTACACATCATCGTTCTTCAAAAGACGCCCAAATTCCTCTAAGGCAGATGCTACAGTTGACATTGAACAGCCATTGCAAACTTGCGAAGCAATTGAATCTTTGGAATCACAAGAATAAAATTTATTCTTTTCAACTCAGTATTTGTGCTTTCTGCATATTTAAAAACACAATAAATTCTTTTATTTATATGCATGCCTTAGACTGTTTAGCAAAAGCATCCACAAGTGATATCCACAACATTCTTATTACACATTGTATATGCAACAATTCAAAGCTTGTACTGTCTTACAAGCATAAACACATTAATTGTAGAATGCAGGTTGTCCTTCTCCTCTCTCCACAACCTTCGAGTATGCTTCCTCAAAGTCCTTCTGCATCACCACATATCTGCTTCCACGTACCGCAAGCATCCCTGCCTCCTGGCACACAGAGTTTATGTCTGCACAGCTGATCCTCTCAGGTCGATGCACAAGACTCTCAATATCAACATCATCCCCAATACTCATCTTCGATGTAATTGCATTCAGTACAAGCCTTTTCTGTCTTCTATCCGGATATGGAAACTCTATCTTCCTGTCAAGTCGTCCAGGTCTTAGAAGTGCTGGATCAATCGTGTCTGCCCTGTTCGTTGCCATTATCACCTTCACATTCGTTGACTGATCAAACCCGTCCATCTGGTTCAGTAGCTCAATCAGTACTCTTTGCACCTCCCGATCTGCAGATGTCGATGCATCAAACCTCTTTGTTGCAATCGAATCAACCTCATCAATAAAAACTATTGATGGCGCTCTTTCCCTTGCAAGTCTGAATACATCTCTGACCATCCTAGGTCCCTCCCCAAGGTATTTCTGTACAAACTCAGACCCATTCACCCTGATAAACGTTGCTTTTGTATGATTCGCAACCGCTTTCACAAGCATTGTCTTTCCTGTACCTGGCGGCCCGTACAGCAATACACCTTGCGGTGGATCTATTCCTATCTGTCTGTAGAGATCAAACTGCAATAATGGAAGTTCCACTGTCTCTCTGATCTCCTGCTTCTGCACATCAAGTCCTCCCACATCTGCATATGTCACATCAGGTTTTTCCTCATCTCCAAGCACAGGAATCGTGCTATCCACCTCTGGAGGAAGTACATCTACAATTGCACTAGAATGCCTGTGTAACGCAACCGTTGTGTTTGGCTTTAGCAATTCCCTATCGACAGTTGACAAAATCTTCACAACAAAGTTGCTTCCTGCTGTAGAGCCAACTATTGCTGTGTTTGCATCAATTGGCTCCAGAAACTGCCCCATGATTAGTGGCACACTCTTCACTCTGTTGAGTTCATCCTTACTGTGACTCTCTTCTCTCTTAAGTGTTTCTATTTCTTTGCGCACATATGCCTCTCTGATTTCAAGCATCATGAGCTTCCTTTCGATTTGTTTGTACCTTATGAATGTGCCATCTGGCAAAGTGCCTGCATGCATTGAAAGGGCAGTTTTGTATTATTTATGTATGGATGTGTAAAGATAAAAAGTGGCATTGATAGGTATGTGCTAAACAATGAGTATGTAATGAATTAGATTAATGTAATGTGAAAGTGTATTACAAACAAATCAATATATGCAGCAATGTACTGGTTTATCACATGATATTATTTTACTTTATACATTTACTTCACTTTACTTCATATTCATTCATTTATCGCGTGTTAGTATTTCACTTCATATTTATTCATCACATATTATGGTATGATATTATTCCAATTCACTCATTACTATTCCACTTGATATATTCACCTCGTATTCATTCATCACATGATGTTATTCTAATCCATCCACTTAATTCATTACTACACCATATTCGTTCATTCATTCACCTCTTATACACTCATTCATTCACCAGGTGATATGCATAAATGTATAAGATTAAATCAAAAATCAGCAAAGGGTGCATGACATACGAACAGATCCCTGCTACTGATATCAAGCACATCATGTTCATTGCACAGAAATACACGCCAATTGAAAAGGTCGGGGAGGGCTCGTTCAGTGTTGTGTACAAGGCATTAGACACTGAGTCAGGCAGACATGTTGCAATCAAGGCAATAACAAAGACAAGCTCTCCAGCACGTATTCTTGAGGAGTTGACGTTCTTGAAGACACTCGGTGGAAAGAAAAACTGCATGGGATTGCTAGGATGCTTCAGACAGGAAGATCAGGTTGTTGCTGTGTCACCATACTTCGAGTCGATCGATTTCAGAGAGTTCATCTCAAGTGCAAGCATAATGGACATCAAGAAGTACATGTACAATCTATTGATAGCAATAGAACATGTACACAGCAACAACATTATACACAGGGACCTGAAGCCTAGCAACTTTCTTTACAACAAGGATATTGGAAAGGGAAT